>NW_016157363.1:203895-215544 GCF_001687245.7 Rhagoletis zephyria | reverse complement strand
TATTTTAACTACATTGCATTTGAGTATGGAGAGGCAACTATCTGGAAGTATTTTACATAAAAAATTTACTAAGTATTGCCCGGTTTGTAGTTGCAGTTAAAGAAAACACATGAAAAGGCACGATTTTTTTTTAAATTCGAAAAAATGTAAATATTTCAAAAACGGTGACACTTTTACCTGAAAATTTTTTGTTTATCAGTGAGCTCACCCCCCACCTACCTTCCCCTAAAGTTTGGCACGTTACTTCTGGGACACCCTGTATATAAATGAGTTTGTAAAAGGGGGCGTGGCGCATGCTATAGTCGTGGAATCCTTTATCAGCTACAACTTCGGAACCATAAGTCCCACGAACTTGAAATGGTAGGTGTTTATAGGAGGGTATATATAAACGAGTTTGTGAAAGGGGGCGTGTCATATCCCATATTCGTTGAAATTTCTATCAGCTATAACTTCGGAACCATATGTCGCGTCATCTTGAAATTTGGTATGCAGTTATATATGTACATATTTGGTAGGTGCTTATAATATGGTCTATATAAATGAGTTTGTAAAAGGCGGCGTGGCGCATCCCATAGGCGTGGAAATTTTTATCAGCTATGTATAATTTCAAAACCATAAGTCACATGAACTTGAAATTTGGTATGCAGTTATATATGTACATATTTGGTAGGTGCTTATAATATGGTCTATATAAATGAGTTTGTAAAAGGCGGCGTGGCGCATCCCATAGGCGTGGAAATTTTTATCAGCTATGTATAATTTCAAAACCATAAGTCACATGAAATTTAAATTCGGTATGCAGACATATCTATTGTAGGTGCTTATAGTAAGGTGTATATGAATGACGCCCGTAGGCGTGTAATTTTTAATCAGCCATAAATTGGGAACCATAAGTCACATGAACTTGAAATTTGGTATTCTGATATAGGTATCTATGGGAGGTGTTCAGAGGAAAGTATATATAAATGGGTTTGTAAAAGGGGGATATACATATATGTATTCATCTATTAGATAACTCGGATGTTTAAAGCTGTGTGTGTTTTTTTAACCTTGCCGTCTTTAGATTGTTTTGAAATGGAAAGATTAAATCGTTTTTTAATCCCGCGATGCTGTTAAACGGAAAAGGTTCATTCATAATGAATAAAACTCCTTCCGAATTAAGCTTTCTACCAGAAAAGTGCAACTATACTAAAACAGCTAATCGAATAGGCAGCTAAACGGAATGTACCGTAGTAGAATAATTTTAGTTTAGAAATTTGATCGTTACCTTAATCCACCAATATTAATAATGGATCAAGATTTGTAGGACAAGTGATGATCAATATATATTAGTTAAAGTACGATAAAGCTAAAAGTAAGGATGCCTTAATGTAAACAAAGAAAATAGTTTGTCTCCTTTAAATTATGCTGAACTGAATATTTGTATTACTGTTTTATATTTTGATTTGTTTACCCCGAACAACGTCGGGTGCTCTGCTAGTCTACATATAAATGTGAATGTCTGTTTGTTTATAACCTTATAACTTCTGACCCGCGGCACAGAATCGCACGAAACTTTGCGCACTTATTTGCCTTTACCCCGAGAAGGTTATAGGAATAGAGAAAAATGGGCTGTCCTGGAAAAGAGGGCGTGGCCCCTCCTATACTAACTAAAATTTTTATGTTGTTTATCTTGAAATATTTGTGGTAGAGGATTGGAACTTGCTGTCGAGATAAATAAAATTAATTCCATACTCAGGGGAATAATTGGCGGTATTGGAAAAGGGGGCGTGGCACCTCCCATAAGCGTGAATTATTTAATGAGCTCTAACTTCGGAACCGTAAGTCACATGAACTTGAAATTTGGTATGCAAACATATCTATGGTAGATGCTTATCTTTAGGTATATATAAATGAGTTTGTGAAAGCAGCCGTGGCAGATAACATAGGCGTGGAATTTTTAGTCAGCCATAACTTCGAAACCATAAGGCACATGAACTTGAAATGTGGTATGCAGACACATTTATCGTGGGTGCTTATAGTAAGGTATATAAATAAGACTGGTGCCTTGTTTATACCTACGCAAGAACCGCATTAACAAAAGGCCAATTTGACCCAATACATATTTCATTCGAGCATTTATACCTATGTCTTTACAGCTCACTCGGTGAAACCGTATTCAAAAGTATACAAAATCTGTTGCTTTATTTCGATATTTCTTTAATAATTGATTTGCGCGATTAACCGAATTGGAAGCGAAAAATAATTCAAATTTATTTTAATAATAATTTAAATTTAAAACGGGCTATATAACTAGCCTATTTTCACTTCTCGTCAAATTAGTGACGTGTTTATACCTGTTTTCTAACCGATACGAGAAATAAAAAAGCGATTTGAAATCAAATTAGAGTCAATACACTTTTGAAATTCAGAGCGTATTGAAATTTAGTTTATGCATCCATTTTGAATCACAGCGAAGTGGATCAAAGCGCTTTATGTGTCGGCATAAACAAGGTTTGTGAAAGGGGGCGGCAAATCCCAAAGGCGTGAAATATTTTCGGAACCATAAGTCACATAAACATGACATTTGGTATGCGGACATATCTAGGTGCTTATAGTGAGGTATATATAACTGAGTTTATAAAAGGGGGCGTAGCACTTAACATAGGCTTGGAATTTTTTATCAGCCATAACTATGGAACTACAAGTCACATGACCCCCTTAATTCCTTCTGGCGTGGGTTGAAACCCGCGGGTAAAAGCTAGTTGCTTATAAAAACCACGATATAAAAATTTGAAGGTAAAACCGCTGAGAGGCAGCTTGAACATTTTTGAAGTTTTCTAACATAACAAAAATATTTTCAAATTTTCAATCTCACAAATACATTCTCACTTTCAGTCTCAAATAATTGAATATTTTCATCTATTTGTGTTTTGTTTTATTTTTATTTGGCCTCATAATTTCAATTTTAGTTGAAAAGCCATTGTACAATAATTACAGGTATTGTCTTCCCAGAGAGCGCATATTCCGATCTGCCTCATTGTTGCCCTCACTAAAAGGTTTCTTCTTCTTCTTTTTTGGCGCTGTAACCGCCTAAGCGATTTTGGCCGAGTTCAGCAAAGCACGCCAGTCGTTTCTCCTCTGTGCCAACTGACGCCAATTGGAAACGCCAAGTGAAGCCAAGTCCTTCTCCACCTGATCTTTCCATCGCAGTGGGGGCCTCCCTCTTCCTCTGCTACCACCAGCGGGTTCCGAGTTGAATAACACCGATTATTTTATCGATAGCAATCTCGATTATTATATCGACAAAAATATCGGGTTTTATATCGATAACAATATCGATCTTCATCCTCATCCTTTTCTTCATATTTATCTTCATTTTTGCATATTCCTCTTCACCTTTACCTTAAAGTGTTTAAATTTGCTTTGATCTTCGTTTTTGCCTGTACCTCTAGGCATCTTTGTTTTTGTTTTTATTCTCAAACCGCTAAACCGCTGAAAACCATTTCCATGTGCATTATTCACCTTGAATTTGACAATTTACTCCCAACCAATCAACTGCCGCTAAAGAAGTTTACTTCGTAAATTCAAGAAATGTTCTTACCCTTTTAGTTACCCTAATTCTTATGTATCTGTCATTGTCTCCATTTTCGTCTTTATCTTCACTTTTGCCCTTTTTTTTGACTTCATCGTTCTCATTTATTTCTTCATCTTCATATTTATCTTTATTTCAAAGCTTAAGCATAGTACTAAGTTCGCGTTTCACGTGAAATGGCTGTCAAAATCCATACAAATTGCATTGCTGTGAAATATGCGTGAAATTTCACATGCGTCTCATGGCAAAGTAGTACTCAGTTCACGCCGTGAAAACACCGCGCAACATGCTAGCAACATGATGCCAGCAACATTTTTTCACCGCTATTTAAAATGCTCATGTCATTTAAAATTGAGCGAAAAGTGACATTTGTTGAAATTGACAAGCAGTTGAAAAGTTTGAAATTAACAAAACATTGGAAAAAGTAAGCTTATTTAAAATAATAAGTTTAAAACTCTATTAAACTGTTTCGTTTTTATTTGAATAATAGTGGAGAACACAACAGCTACCACAAAAAGGGCAAAAATCCAATTAAATGACGAAGAGAGGAAGAAATTACTGGCGGCTGTTAAAGGATTCCCATGTATTTGGGACAAGCAGCGAAAAGATCACAGTAACCGAAACGCACTTTCCAGCGCTTGGTACAAAATCGCGCAAATTGTCGGTAAACCTGGTAATATCTGAGTAACTATAGTGTAGTGCATTTATTTCCTCATTGCCAACATTTCAGAGGAACCTTGCAAAGCAGCGTGGAAGAGCCTTAGAGACAGCAAGCGGTACTATGCAAACAAGGCAAAAAAATCGGGAAGTGCGTGCGATTTGGAGGATCTCAACTTTGCGAGTGAAGTGACTGAGTTCGAATACTCAGAAGACATGGCGTTTTTAAGCGAAACGTCTTCGCAAAGAGTGTAAGTAAATCTTCTTTATATTGTGTCAGTATATATGTGTGTTAATTTGAATATTATAGAACGTTTTCCAGCATGGATGGTTTAGGAGCAGGCACCAGCTTCGACGAAAGTTTGGATCCCCCCGGCTATAATTATGTACGATTTAGTATAAGAATCGCCAATTCTTAACATAAACTATTTAATGAACTTTTTTCCTGTTCTATTTCCAGACGTCGACACCTAGCACATCGGCAAAGCGCTCCAATGCCTCTAATGCGGCTCTGCAATCTTCGGCGGAGAAAATTGTGGAGCAAATGGATAGTATTGTGGAGTTGCGAAAAGCGGAGATTACTCAGAAATCCAAATTTGAACCCCTTTTAAAGCACTTGGAGTCACTTCTGGAACAGTTACCGCAAAGCACGGCGAATATGTTAGGGGCGAAATTTACGCAAATGGCCTACGAGGAGGTTGAAAAGCACCAAACAAGATGCAGTGAAATGTAATTTTATTTTGTTCTATTTTTATTGTATTCCTTTTTGTTTTATTTTATTAATTATATTTTATTTTGTTTTATTTTATTTTTATTTGTTTTTATGTTTTCGCTTAATTCAAATTATTTTATTTTACATTATTTCATCTAATTGAATTGAATTTAAGTTATTTTGTTTTGTTTTACATTGATTTGTTTTCTACATTTTATTTTGTTTTATTAATTTTATTCAGTTCATTTAATTAAGTTTAATGTAATTTAGTTTTAAGTTAATTAATTATTTTATTTTACTTTATTTCATATAATTGAATTGAATTAAAGTTATTTTATTTTGTTAAATTTTTTCATCCTGTTGTGTGTGTTGTATATTAAACATAACACATCTAAATAAAATAAAACATTAATGAACTTAAACTTATTTTCATTTTGATTTAATATTTTGCTTTAAATTTATAATTCAAAGTAATACATGTACTGTTTCAATATACTATATGTACATATGGATGTAAAACGAAAAATAATGTTGAATATTGCAATCCAGTGAAAACGAAATTCTTTCGGTCTTGTGATCTAAAATTAGGAAAAAGGAAGGAAAAGGAAAATTCCTAAAAATAAATAAATAAACAGGAGTGGCCATACCATTCTTATTTAATCTAAACAAGCTGCTCTGCGCTGCCAGGCTATCGATCCCTCTTCAGAATTAAAAAACGCAGACAGATTTTCTCGAACTTGAGATGCAGATTGTGGAAGCCTTCCAGCTTGAACGCTGCGCATTTCCGACGAAAAAAGGGAGTTGGCAGGGATGTGGTGGCGAAATTCGCCTCCTATCACTTCTCCGAATTCGCTGTAGCCATCGGCGTAATTCGAAGGACAATATTGAGCTCTACGAGTCCTTATGAGGAAATTGTGCAAATAGCAGCACGCAACTACTATTTTTTGTGCTTTTTTCGGGGAGCAAAACATTTTTCTGGAGAGGCAGTAGAACTTCGAGCACAATATTCCAAATGCATTTTCGATGCATCGCCGCGCTCTGCTAAGTCTATAATTAAAAATCTGATGCTCTTCTTCCAGCCTCCTGTTTCGCGATGGTACATATGGTTTCATAATCCGCACGTGCAATGGAAAAGCATCATCTGCAATAAAAACGTAAGGGCGTTCAACAGCTTCGGGAAAAGCGAGTGTTCCACTAAGCACCGCTTTTCCGAGGGTACATTTTTGAAATATGCCGGCATCTCCTTCGCTTCCGTATGCCCCGATGTCCAAGTAGGTAAACTTGTAGTCACCATCTGCTGCAGCCATTAGTACCAAGCTGAAGAATCCCTAATAATTATAAAAATACACCTTGTTTATACCTACACAAGAACTGCATTAACAAAAAATCGATTTGACCCGACACACATTTCTTCCAAGCATTTATACCTGTATCTTTATAGCGTATTCAAAAGCAAACAAATCCACATTTCAAACGTCGTACAAAAATTATGAAAACTCAACTAACTTTAACATTTGCACCCGAAAATTTTAAACATTTTACTCAGCATTTTTAAAAAAATATAGGGTATGCAGTTTTGTAGCTCATTAAATTTTAGTAGGTTAAAGTGCAAATTTCAAGACGCTAGAAAATCGCGTTGATTTTGAAAATTTTTTTTTGCTGATCATGCTAGGCCAAAAAATAGCCGAAACTAGTCAAAATGTTACTTGACTTAATCAGCTGACCACAAGTGTATGTCAGTATAAACAAGGTTATAGAAAAACTCTAAGTTTAAATAGAAGCTGAAAATGCTTCCCATTGCTCTAAATGTATACCTTATAATTATAAAAAAGGCTTCCAGAATTTCGTGGACACTTAATGGCAACATGCTTGCCATCGAGAGCACCTCCACAATTGGGAAAATTCCACTTGTTAAATGTGTATCCAATACGTTGTATTTCTGCAGGTGTTAGCGGTGGAATTTCGTTGCCTAAAGCAGAAATAATGGCGTCGCAAACTTCGGTTAAAATGATTCCAAAGTGTTGTTTGCTTATACGGTAAACAGACGCAACATGCCGTTGAAGTGTTCCACAAGCAAAGAACCTTATTAAATAAAATAAGATATAATAAATTAACATAGCAATTGTTAAGTTAAATTAAGGGCATGGACTTACTCCAACACGACAGCCAGCTTTTGCTTTGGTGAAATTTCATCGTTTGGCCTTGTTCGCTTTTTAGGTTGCAGTTGAGGATGAACCAGCTCATACAACTCGTTGAAACTACATACATCCATATGAAAATTCTCCTTGAACTGTTTTTCATTGGCCACTAGGTCATCAAACTGCAAATGATTGATTAGATTTCGGGAAAATTAATGTATACAATTAAATTACATATAATTGCGTCCTAGACCGCTTGACCAATCATAACATAAACCAGTCGAGAAGCGCTAGGTTACGCTTAAATCCAGCTGCGGTCAATAAGATAGCAACAAAATTCAAAGTTATATTTTTTGAAACTTATGTTTATTTATACCGCATAAAACAAAGTTTTAAAGCTGGCATAAGTTCACACAAATAAATCAAACTTAAAAAAAAACCATGAAAATGTCAAACGTCAAGAAAAAGCCAATTTTTACGGGAAGTGCCACGCCCCTTTTTCTTCAGTTTGCATGGAGTTGCCACACCACCTTGTCTAATAACTCTTATTTTTCTCCATGAGTATGAGATTAGTTTCACATACATATATATTTCCATGCCAAACTTGAGTACTTTACCCCAAATATTTGAAGAGATATGCAATAGGAAGATATGAATATGCAATAAAGTTAATTAAACTTATTTAGCAGGTGGCAACTCTTAAACAAAAATTAGCCTATTTTCCAAAGTAGGTCATAAGCTATCTGTGTACAAAATTCCATGCAAATCCGCTCAGTCGTTTCCGCGTGATGGTTTCCCAAACATCCAAACATGCAAACTTTCACATTTATAATATTAGTAGGATTACTAAAAACATACAAATAAACATAAGTTGCAAAAAATATAACTTTGAATTTTGTTACTATCTTATTGACCGCAGCTGTAAGTGACCAAGTGCGGCCGGACAGACAGACATGCTGATCATTTATATATATACACCTATATTTTTTTTACGCTTCTACGCATTTTCCTCCAGATAAAAAATTACCAAATAAATTTTAGCTTGCAAAATATTGTTAATAAATAAAAAATAAATGGTGTTCGCAGCCTTTTTCTGCTAGGTGTATGTACATATCTGTAACCAAATATGTATAAAATCAATTTAACTTAAATGCATAGCGACCGATTTATACTGTACTACATGTGCATACATATTATACATATCGTTACCTTAATATAGAAAGGCCCTAACTCATTTTCACTTCGAATCCAGACTTATACAAAATCTGGCAAATAGCTCACAATATATCTGATAGAAATTGAAAACAAATGTTACAGCGTTAGATAAAATATTATATTTAATAAAAATCAGCACTTCGACGAAATTCGCAACTGTAGAACTTTGCTTTTCGCTAAATTTTCAAACTATGTTTGAAGAAACAGAAATGTGAGATAGGGCCTTTCTATATTAAGGTAACGATATATAAGTACATCTAGGAGTTTGTGGGTGAAAGGTGGTAACCAAGTATTTCTTCCCATTCATAACGCCACTGAGAGTGTATCAAACAATTTGTATTATATACTTACATCCTTTGCGAAGCGCCCCTTTTCTCCCCTTTCCCTCAAAAATTTGTTGACTTCTTTACGCGACTCTGCCTTCAAGGCCTCCGCAATCAAAAGCACCATTTGGGCTCCTGCCATACAAGCCACTTCTTCCAACATGCTATTTGTTGTGCCGGAAGCTCGCAAAACTCCCCAAATGCTGCTAAATGTAGTTAAACCTGTTAAAAAGAATGGAATTAGTTATATTATTATATTTAAACACACTTTTCTTACCAAAATTTGGTAATTGCTTCTGGGGTGATGCACCTACTCTTCTGGATGCTAGTTGCTGTGCCGGAAGCTCGCAAAACTCCCCAAATGCTGCTAAATGTAGTTAAACCTGTTAAAAAGAATGGAATTAGTTATATTATTATATTTAAACACACTTTTCTTACCAAAATTTGGTAATTGCTTCTGGGGTGATGCACCTACTCTTCTGGATGCTAGTTGCTGTGCCGGAAGCTCGCAAAACTCCCCAAATGCTGCTAAA
Organism: Rhagoletis zephyria; assembly: GCF_001687245.7. NCBI lineage: Eukaryota > Metazoa > Arthropoda > Insecta > Diptera > Tephritidae > Rhagoletis > Rhagoletis zephyria. Next base: position 206,392 of record NW_016157363.1, on the reverse strand, counting down.
TGTAGTTAAACCTGTTAAAAAGAATGGAATTAGTTATATTATTATATTTAAACACACTTTTCTTACCAAAATTTGGTAATTGCTTCTGGGGTGATGCACCTACTCTTCTGGATGCTAGTTGCTGTGCCGGAAGCTCGCAAAACTCCCCAAATGCTGCTAAATGTAGTTAAACCTGTTAAAAAGAATGGAATTAGTTATATTATTATATTTAAACATACTTTTCTTACCAAAATTTGGTAATTGCTTCTGGGGTGATGCACCTACTCTTCTGGATGCTAGTGGTTGCGCTGGAAGCTCGCAAAACTTCCCAAATGCTGCTAAATGTAGTTAAACCTATTAAAAAGAATAGAATTAGTTATATTATTATGTTTAAACACACTTTTCTTACCAAAATTTGCCAATTGCTTCTGGGCGATGCTTATAAATTTGTTTGTTTACATTTGTTAAATTTTCATTTTGACGTTTCTTCTCATTTGACAATCAATGTTGCTAGCAACATTTCACGGCAAGCCAAATGCATGTTGCTGGCGAAATTTCACGGCTATGAAGTCAGTACTAGCCTTTAATTTCAAATGTGTAGTGAAACAACAGGCGAAACATGTCAAATTGAACATGTTGCAGCAACATCTATACAGAATTAGAAAATGTTTAAACAGCGGTTTTGGCCGTAATTTTCAACCAATTGTGAAACCACAAAAACTCTCGGAAAAATGCCTTTCCAACGGTGTTCTTGGTTAGCGTATTAATATATAGATTAATACTTAAACTCTGAGGATAAAATTAAACGTTTTCAGTCGGAATATTGGTTCAGGTGCTGTGCACCTGCATCAGGGATTGGCCTACTACCCCAAAATATTTAAAGTATTCGGTTTGTATGTCTACATTTAATGATGTAGGGCCGTGTTACGCCTTAAGGTAAAAAGAAAATTGACTATAAATGAGCATTTTCAAAGAATTTGACAATTTCTGAGGATATCTTTCGCAGGCTTTTATCAATTTTAACAGGACAATGACCAGAAACATCCTCCGAAACTGGGAAGAAATAGGAAAAAATCCCAAGCTTTCATAATCATGGAGTGACCTGCGTAAAGCCCAGATTTGACTCAACAGAAAACGTATGGAAGTGTTTGAAAATGCCACTGTTCAATTGCAAAAACTCACCCAATCGCATGCAAGACCTTGGGCATGGCGTTGAGCAAAACCGGTGCGCAATTTCAACAGATTTCGTCTAAAAGCTGTGCGAAAGTATCCCAAGATGACCAAATTAAAAGCTAACATATTCAAATTAATTTTCGATAATTTTTTTATATGGAAAAAATGAGCGACACCTTCACCAACAAAATTTGCCAAAAATCAATGGTCCTCAGTCTTGCACTTTATTATACTAAAATTGAATGGGCTAATAAACTGCATACTCAACTTTTCTCTAAAGAGTATAAATAAAAAGTGCAATATTTGAATGAAAATTTGCAGAATTTTCTTCACACCTTCACCAACAAAATTTGCCAAAAATCAATGGTCCTCAGTCTTGCACTTTATTATACTAAAATTGATTGGGCTAATAAGCTGCATACTCAACTTTTCTCTAAAGAGTATAAATAAAAAGTGCGATATTTGAATGAAAATTTGCAGAATTTTCTTCACACTTTCACCAACAAAATTTGCCAAAAAGCAATGGTAAGTCGCAGCTTCCTCAGTCTTGCACTTTATTATACTAAAATGGAATGGGCTAATAAACAGCACACTCAACTTTTTTCTAAAGACTGTAAATAAAAAGTGCAATATTTAAATAAAAATTTGCATCATTTTCTTTAATTTTGCACAAGGTTTGGAATTCTGAATTTTGGGGTTTCTGTTGTAGAATCAACCATATTTAAAACAATTAAGAAAGTCTAAGTTCGGGCGCAGCCGAACATTAAATTCCCGGCACAAGTATTAAATATATGCTTTTTCACCTTTCCGAAACCTTCCGCTAGATGGTAAGCCGGGGTCTATCAATTTTGAATAAATTAGCGTCCTTAAATTTCGAAATATTGCAGTTTCAAGCATTTCTGAAATTTACCGTTATATGAAAAGCGGCCGTAATTTTAGTCCGATTTCAATAATTTTCAACGTTTTTCTTTTATGTGGCAAGCACAATAACCATACCGAGTTTGGTACAAATTGGTAGAACACTTACCGATATACATATATGTGATCATAAGTGGGCAATGCCACGCCCATTTGCCAAAATTTTACCATAAACGTATTTCTTGGTAAAGAATTGTTGCAAGCATCAATTTTGAATAAATTAGCTTCAATATTTACTGATTTATCGAAGATTTTGTATTTCTCTAAATTACCGTTATATGGGATGTGGGCGCTGTTATTGTCCGATTTTAAAAATTTTCAGCCATTTAGTATGCTGTATCAACGCCAACAACTGTGCCAAGTTTGGAAGAAATTGGAGCAGCGGTTACCAAGATATACACATGTAACCATAAGTGGGCGTGGCTAC
>NW_016157363.1:195223-203872 GCF_001687245.7 Rhagoletis zephyria | reverse complement strand
CTAAAATATCGCAGTTTTCGTATTTCTGGAAATTACCGTTATATGGGAAGTGGGCGTGGTTACAGTCCGATTTCGCCCATTTTCAATACCAACCTACCTTGGATTAAGGGAAACCTACATACCAAATTTCGTTGAGATATCTCAATTTTTGCTCGACGCGGACGGACAGACATTCTGAGCATTTATGTATACATTTGTCCTTATCTATCTCGATTCATTTTGGCTGTTACAAACAACCGTTATGTGAACAAAATTAATATACCCTTGTGCACAAGTGCGCTCGGGTATAAAAAAAAAATAGCAAAAAATAAAATCTTTAAAAAACAATTGTCCGTATTGCCAAAAACTCTCTGTACCTAAACTTTATTGATTGACTGTATGTGTGCGGTGCACACCCAGTAGAAGTGAAACCTTCATAAAATTACGAGAGAATGAGGCAAATTACTTTACTCTAGCACCAATATATAGAGCCCTGCCAGAGTTTAATCAAAACTCTCAAAAATTGTAAATATGGAGTTTCCATTGCCGAGATTGATATTTAAACCTAATATAGAAACATTGTAAATTTATTATTATTTTATTATTCTAACCTTTTATGTAATCTAGTCTGAAAGATTGTTAAAATGAATGAATGTGTTTGTTTGTTGTAATATTGGTACGAAATTGATAAGTTCTTATAATTTTTTGTTTCCAATTTTTTAGATTTTTTAATTTTTCATTTTATTATGTATTACACTGTACAGCACTTGGCTGGGTATTGGACCAAAGCAACTCTTTTTAAGAGATTGAGTCATAATTAAAAAAGGAATTTCTCCGTTTTTCTAAGTTAGCTTCCGAAATCGAGATATGGGCACTCGAAGTTCGAAATTGGACCTATGGAGTCCGTACAGCACCAGGGATTTTTAACAATTTCGCTAACCTCGCATCATTGGAGTTTATAAGGAAGCGCGATCTATACACACTTAACACTCCTGATCTGTTTTTAAAAAATGAGTGCAGCGAGTACAAATTAATATGAGGAAGGCCTAAACTACGATCTTGCTTTACTTCTACACCGATACTTACCATTATAATATAATTATTATATAAATATATATAAATTTTGTCTCCGTTCGTTTGGCGACTCTATCGAACCGATTTCAAAACCAAGAACACCGTTGGAAAGGCATTTTTCCGTAGATGAGCAGTTTTTGTGGTTTCACAATTGGTTGAAAATTACGGCCAAAACCGCTGTTTAAACATTTTCGAATTGTGTAGAGATGTTGCTGCAACATGTTCAATTTGACATGTTTCGCCTGTTGTTTCACTACACATTTGAAATTAAGCTTTGAAATAAAGATAAATATGAAGATGAAGAAATAAATGAGAACGATGAAGTCAAAAAAAGGGCAAAAGTGAAGATAAAGACGAAACTGGAGACAATGACAGATACATAAGAATTAGGGTAACTAAAAGGGTAAGAACATTTCTTGAATTTACGAAGTAAACTTCTTTAGCGGCAGTTGATTGGTTGGGAGTAAATTGTCAAATTCAAGGTGTATAATGCACGTGGAAATGGTTCTCAGCGGTTTAGCGGTTTGAGAATAAAAACAAAAACAAAGATGCCTAGAGGTACAGGCAAAAACGAAGATCAAAGCAAATTTAAACACTTTAAGGTAAAGGTGAAGAGGAATATGCAAAAATAAAGATAAATATGAAGAAAAGGATGAGGATGAAGATCGATATTGTTATCGATATAAAACCCGATATTTTTATCGATATAATAATCGAGATTGCTATCGATAAAATAATCGGTGTTGTTATCGATACTGTTATTAATTAAATAACAGCTATTGTAATCGATATAATAATCAATATAATAATCTATATTGTTATCGATACAATAATGGATATTGTTATCGATATGTACAATAATTGATACTGATGATTGTTATATTTATCGACGAATTAAACGATTTTGCAATCGTTGTATTTTTCTATATGTTTATGGATATCGTTATCGGTATTTTTATCGGTACAGTTATCAACAGGGTTATCTATATAATAATCGGAACATGGAATGTGATCACATTAAATGACATCACATTATATCACATGATATGAAGAGACATCACATGATATTGCATCACATAATATGATATCACATCACACGATATCACGTGACATGAAATCATATGATATGACATCACATTATATGGCATGACATCACATGACTTGACATCACATGATATGTCATCGTATGATATGACATGGCATTACATGACGTGGCATCACATGATATGACATCATAAGGTATGACATCATATGACATGACACCAGAGGATATGACAACACATGACATGACATCCTATCACGTCACATAAAATCACGTCACATCTTATCATGTCATCGCACCTCATCTCATCTACGTGAATAGAAAAAGAAAAGGATATAAGGAAAGATGTGAAAGATAAAAACAAAGATGAAGACTAAGGTAAAGTTACCGATTTCAAAACCCAAAACACCGTTGGAAAGGTAATTTTCTGTAGATGAGGAGTTTTTATAGTTTCGAAATTGGTTGAAAATCGTCGTTTAAAAATTTCCATATTTGTGTATGGTTGTTTTTGCAACCTGTTCAATTTAAGCTATTTCGCATTTTGTTTTACTTTGTGTTTGAAATTAAACTTTGAAATAAAGATAAATATGAAGATGAAGAAACAAGTGATAACGATGAAGACAAAAAAAAGCAAAAGTGAAGATAAAGACGAAAATTGAGATAAAGGCGAAAATGGAGACAATGAGAAATACATAAGAATTAGGTTAAAAGATAGGAATCGAAATAAAATCAGCCATAAAGGTTGCTGAAATTTATCGAATCATCGAAGTTTATAATTATCGAAATTTATCCATGCTTATTAAGTTATCGCAACGTATCGAATTATTCAAACTGATCAATGTTTACTGAGTTGTCGAAATTTATAGAAACAGAAACTTAGTTGTCCAAATTTACGGATAGTTATCGAGCTATAAAAACGTGTGGGATTAACGAAATTTGTCAAGTTAAAGAAATGTATCAAGTTATCGATATTTATTGAATTATCATTATTTCTTTCAACTTACAGAGTTATCGATAATTATTGATCTACTGAAATTGGTTGGTTCAACAAAGCAAAGTTTATGGAATTTTCAAAATATATCGATTTATCGAAATTTCAAGGTTATATAAGCTTATCGATTTATCACTGCTTATCGAATTTAATCGTCTTAACAGAGTGTAACGAGTTATCAAAATGTTTAGATAGTTTTCGAAAAATGTGGAGATGTCAAAAGTAAAAATTTATAAAGGTATCCAAAGTTCTTACATTTTTGAGTTATCGAAATTTATCGAGCCATCGAATTTCACAGTTATCGAAATTGGTCGAGTTAACAAATTTTGTTGAGTTATCGAATTTTAGTGTTCTTGAAATTCATCGATCTATCGATATGTATCAAATCATCGAAATTTATCGATAAACTTTAATGTATCGGGTCAATTCCAAGTCCTGCCGAAGTCCTCCGAAGACCTCAGATAAAAAAAAAATAGTTACGTTTTAGCAGAAGATTTTCCGGTTAGTTAATTTGTACCGTATAAGTATCGCTACGTGTTAAGTTAGAAAACCTCTCCAAGGCTTCTAAAACTAGAAAAACTGTCGAATTTCGACAGTAACTGGAACTCTAGTATTATTTTATATTATGTATGCTTTCTTGCCTTGGTGCTGATAGAAAAACAATGAAATACGTATTTCTTATGAAAGCACAATATAATTTAATTCTCATTTTTGTTGTTGGTATTTCCGACAGGGTAGGAGTGTGATGTAATGTGGAACGATTTTCCGTCATCCCTTGTCAAATTTGGTTTGGAGACAAACCGGTTTTGGCGTTGTGCCATCTTCAGTGTCATAACAGATTTAACGATCATTAGTTAAGTGCCCGTTAGAGCTAATTTAATGAACGTTTCTGAGTGCGGCTGTAAGAGTTAAATTTTTACATTACTAAATCCGACAATGTCTTGCAGCATTGAAAATTGACTCAGAGTTAAGTTACCCGAGGGATTTCTAAATTAAGTAGGCACCACTCTCCTTTTTTTGACGTTTGTTTTGATTGTTTATATTTATTATTTGAAATTAATTGAAATATAAAATTTCTATTACAACCAGAAAAACTAAAGAATGGCAAATATTAAATAAAATAACATCTCGCTATGGTTGGATCAATACACATGCCTGTCCAAGCACATCAACTTTAAGAGGGACTTCTATTACTTGACCTGAATATGTACTCATTTATTTATTAAATCCACGCCATGGTAGTTGAAAAGAACACTGCGTCATGAAGATCTTCAACTCCTTTCCCGTGCAAATTGGCCAGTGACACTTCTTCACTGCACACTTTCGGTGCATTTAAATCGTGTATATACATATTTTTTTACGCGAGACTGACCGAAACTTCGATTTGAAGGCCGAAAATGAATACGTGCATATGTGTGTATAACCTACGCACTAACCGCATTAACAAACAGCTGATTTCACTCAACACATATTTCTTTTAAGCATTTATACCTGTGTCGCACTCGCTGAAACCGTATTCAAAAGCAAACAAAATTTGTTATTTTTATTCGATATTTTTTAAATAATTAATTTGCGCGGTGGACCGAAATGAAAGCGAACAAGAATTCAAGTTTGTTATAATAATAATTCAAATTTAAAACGAGCTGTATAAACAAAACCAGCCTTTTTTCACTCGCGTCAAATTAGTGATGCGTTTATACCTGTTTTCTAACCGATGTGAGAAATAAAAAACCGATTTGAATACAAATTCGAGTCAACACACTTTTGAATTTCTGAGCGTATTGAAAGTTGGTTTATGCTTCCGTTTTTAATCGCAGCGAACCGGGTCAAAGCGCTTTATGTGTTGGTATAAACAAGGTATATGTAAACATGTGTTCACAAATATTTTTTTAATTTTTGAAATCTCAATTTTATTATTCTTGTTACTGACAGAATTGACATATGTAGAGATAGCAAGTTAATCTTAGAAAATTGCTGGGCTAAATATTTAACGACTTAACTTGAATTTTACACCCAACCATTGATTGGGCAAGCCAATTTATCAATTTAACCGGTAAATTTCGAGTTATATAGATAACCTGCTGTTCTGCAAGTGGGCCTAAGATAAGCACGTTGAGAGGAGCAGAGAAAAAAATTTCGATTATAACAAAATATTTTTTCTCGAATTCAAATCTATCCTATCTTTTAAAGTGGAACCAACAATCCACACCCACAAAATTTCAATGAAATCGGTTAAGCGGTTTCGGAGTTTAGCGTAAACGAACACAGTGACACGGGATTTTTATATATTAAGATAAATAAAAATTTCTTAGAAAGAAATGATTTATTTAACCAAAATCAGCAATATTTTGCTAAAATGCTTGTTAGGTAGTAAATAAGTATGACAAAGTAACTTTGCGCAAAAGCTACTAAAAATATGCCTAATAAATTAAATCTCCGATCTGGCATCGGTTATTTGGAAGAAGTCCTTTCGATTTTTAACCGACTTCCAAAAAAGGAGGAGGTTATCAGTTCGTCGGAATAATTTTTTTTGTTTTTTTTTTTTTTTTTTTTTTTTTTTTNACTTTGGACCACGTCAACCGATTTCGATAATTCTTTTGCATGCAAAATTTTGCATCGGAAAGGTAGTGTCTCAGAGGTGGTCCCATACTAATCCGATCAGTGGATCATGAGATATATATATATATATATTTTTTTTTATATGGGAGTTGAAGTCGGTTTTTTTTTGCTAAAAATTACTTGTAATTGTCACATGTACAGTTGTAAAGCGCACAGAAATGAAGGGTTTCATAATTGGTTAGTAAATATTTGACGAAAATAACAATTATATTTTAGTTTTCATACATCTTCAATTTTACAGCAAAAATGAAACACTGAAGTGAATCTGGTGATGACTGGTGGTTGCTGTGTATCTGGTGATGACTTTGTTGTTGTGAATCGATAATCGATTAATTATACTTTAGTAGGGGCTTTCCCGCACGCAACGCGGGATCCCGCGAGTGCCCAAAATAGCTCAGAAATCATTCCCGTTCTCAACAAAGTGGGTAATAGCGAGCGAAAACTGGAACATATTGGATCGTAAGTGTCTTCTTCTTCCTGCCCGAAACAGCCCGGATTTTTTTTCCGGGTAAAAATGGATAAAGTGCATATCAGCTGTTTTGTGTTTACATGTTGCCTGCATTTACTTGGTGCTTTTAAGGAATAGCGAATGGCCTGTTGATGTATTTTCAATCTTAACATATATACTTAAAATCAAATTTCTCAAATTCCATTTCCAGGTGTTTGCATTTAATTGACAAAAACAAAAACAACGTGAATCAGATGTTTCTCAAATTGTAGGCACGAAATGTGGTTCTTTGCGTTCCCGTACTTCTGGACTTTGTTCCATTTTTGAAAGCATTTTTTTTTTATTCTCTAATTACCGGATCCGGTCCGGTTTGTTAGGGAAAGAACCTAGTGTTAATATCATCAGTGAACTGTAATTATTGATTTTCTTTCATCACATCAACAAAATTTCTGTGAAAATCACACTTACTAATATCTATGTACATGGGCGTAGCCAGGTAGTGGAAGGGCGGGCCCGGGCCCTCCCCCCCTAACTTCCAAATTTTTGCCTAGATATTCAAAAATAGTACCCCTAAATGCTTTAATTTCGGCCCCCCTAACTTTCAAGGAGTTTCCTATATATATACTGTATAACAAATTATACTCCCAAAGCTATCAAAATAATTAGTAAATTGATTTAAAAAGTGGATATGTGGATCATCCGGTTCTGTATCAAGTTATTCTCTCTAACTTCAAAGCACTTCCATTTAAAAAGGGTAAAAACCTGCCTGCAGTCGACATTGAGCAAAAATAGTGCAATTGTTTATTACTTTGTCTTTAGGTTTGTGTCTTTTCTAAGCGTACAACGAAAGTTTTGTATCACAGAACCAATCTGAGATTATTGATAAAACTATAGACCGGTTGGGTGAACAGCCAAGACGTTTACTTCTTAAGTGTGACAAAACAAACCCAAGTAATATATTTAGCATAAATGAATATACCAGTATAAAAAACCTGCATACTCAAAATTTTCAATATGACCTCATATTTATACATACCTATGTATATAATTTAAGAGAAGATATTTCGCAGCAAAGCAATGATTATAAATTATTAGTTTACCTAACAAAATTGCGGAGGAATATTACAGAGTATAGGGAAAAAAGTTTATTTTTTTACATTTTTTATTTTGATTAACGTCTGGTCCGGCTATTTGGTTTACTATACAGGTATGTAGAGCTATGAATTTAAAAAATACATCAGGGTTTAGTTGAGATATTCGCTTTTGACCACTATGTTTTGTACATTTCCCAGTACTGCAAAGCTTTTGACTGCCATTCAACTGGGAGTGGCCCGCGTGCGCTGGGTTTGGGCCCCGCCACGTTAAAACCCTGCCCAATGAAAAAAAACACATGCCTCGGATGATACCCCTTTCTTTTGATGGCGATCACGGCAAACATAGGAAGGACTATGATTTTAGGGTATGCACTTGAAATATCCAAATCCTTAATCGGGATGGTGCCTGGCTGGTTGATGTCCTAGGGAAAATAAAGGTTGACATCACCGCCATCCACGAAATGCGATGGACGGGGCGAGGAAGGCAAGCGTGAGCCTTGCGACGTCTACTACAGTTGCCACGTAAAGGAGTGCAATTCGGTGTTGGATTTGTGGGGGGTGGGGGGGAGAGACCGGCGTTCACTCTAGCGGACGAAAGTCTAGCCACAATCCGCATTAAAGCGAGATTCTTCAACATCTCATTCATATGTGCCAATGCCCCGATGGAAGAGAGGGACGAGGCATCCAAGGCATCCAAGGCTCTCTTAGCTTAGAGCGTACATATTAGATGAGGGTGATCGACTTCGCCGGGACCCGAAACTTGGCAGTATGTATTACTGGGTTCTAGCATAAAAAGATCCATCAAGCTAAATGGATGTATCCACATCGAAAAACGGGAAACCATATCGAGGATGTTGTGATAGACGGAAGGCATGCTTCCATGTTTTAGATGTACATACGTACACTCCGAGGGCCAAACATCGACTCGCACTACTATATTGATGCATCCAATATACGACCCAACCTCGGAGCAACAAAAAAAAAGGGCCCCCAATAATCCAAGGAAAGTTCAACGTCGAAAAGCTGCAATCAAAACAGACGGCCAATGGATTCGGCGCTCGACCCTCACACCTGCTGTGAGAGAGCACTCTTCAACAAACCGACTTGCGCGATCAGTGGAACCACATTTCCCGCTCATTACTGGCACGATGAGGAGCGTGAAAAAATGCTTAAAATGCTGGCCGACAGAAAAGACACCCGAAATTTTTAGCAGTGAGTTGAGCGACTTACGGAAGGTAAGACTTCAAGGAACAACCATGGCGACCTAGTGACCGATGTCCAGGACGTTCTCAGATTATGTAGGGAACACTTTTTGACCCTTGTGAATGGCAGAAGCACTGAAAGAAGTGGAGAAGACGAACCCGAGGTCCCAGTCGATGAAGATGGAGTCGATATCCCAGCG
>NW_016157363.1:165114-195198 GCF_001687245.7 Rhagoletis zephyria | reverse complement strand
CTCCGTTATCGATAACGACGTCAATCTCTTGAGGCTCAGCTATAACACGCCGCACTATACTTAATCCTCGACATCGCAACCATCTTGGACTTACCATATACCAAGGAAAATTACCTAACAATAAACCCGCCTTGGGCCATTAAGAAAGCATCCTGCGACATGACGCTGTCTGCGCTCAGGAAAAGTCACACTCCCGCTACGGTATTCCATCAAAAGTTTCAAGAACGGAGAACGTTTTACGAAGCAGACGATTGGGTACTCTGGTTTACAGTTGGATCCAAAACCAAGGATACGCCCGGCAGCTATGCTGTCGTTGACACAAACGGGCTTATATTAAGAATGCAAACGCTCTCACGTCATCATTTAGAGCAGAAGCTATTGCTATAAGTAACGCGATCTACATGGCGTTGGAAACAGCATTTAAAGTGATTATCTGCTCCGACAGCCTATCGGTCCTTAAAGCAGTCCAAAATCCAACTTCGAACTCAAGGACAGTGAACATAATTAGAGACATGCTTATCGAAAACGAGCAGAAAATAAGATTATTTTGGATGCCTGGACATATAGGTATCCATGGTAACGAGGCAGCAGACTTTGCCGCAAAGTCAGTATGTACAGCCCCTGTAACGACAGACAATACAGTAGAAAAGATAGATACACGAAGATTTATCCTACGTCACTTACGGCATAAAAGTACTCAGAAGTGGCACAACTACAGCCATCATCACTACACTAACATAAACCGGGAACTTAAAACCCCAATTTATCCTACAACAATTTCCAAAGTGCACATTCAAATGTTCTCGCGTCTCCGTCTTGGTCACACGCGTTGCACCCACGAACACCTTCTATTGGGTAACCCAACACCAACCTGCCCACGCTGCCAATTGGATTTAACTTTAAAACACATATTCTTCGAGTGCACTTCTCTTGAAGGAACTAGACGCCGGTACTTCAAACACAACTGGGTCGAACTACTTAGTATTCCCACAAAGGACAACATAAATTCCATCATCAGTTTCATCAAAGCCATCCAAGTACCTATATAACAGCCGTCTCTGTAAAATTCTCTCATATATTTTAATTTTTCCTTTTCTAAAACTCCGTTACAGTTAAGTAGAGCTGATAGCCTTGGCAGCTAATGCTCAAAATTTATATTAACTTGTTAATTTATTTAATACTGTTAATAAATAATAATAATAATAATAATCTTTGTGTGTAGGCGCCCTTCGGCCGCGCTTAGGGATTATAACCATGGTTGCCACTCGCCAACATTTTTTTCTACCAAAATCTCTTAAGAAATGTTACCAAATCTTCACTACCAAAATCTTCACTTCTTCAGTGAGAAAAAAATATACTGAATAACACTACTATATTTCATAACAAATATGTATATACTTACAGCCCGGTTCTGTGAACTTAATAAATTCAATATTTTTATAATTTGTCTATTTTCTTGATAAATTATCAAGATTGAAAATGCTATTGACAATTATAATAATTTTTTTTATTAGAAAATATTTTTCTATCAATTAATTACTGCATGTGCCGTTACTCTCATTTTCGTTGTTGGTGTTTCCGACAGGGTAGGAGTATAATGTAATGTGGAACGATTTTCCATCATCCCTTGTCAAATTTGGTTTGGAGACAAACCGGTTTCGACGTTGTGCCATTTTCAGTGTAATTTTTCGTTCGAAATGTGCCGATACTTGGACTGCGACTCACGGAATAATAGCACTGGCACACAAAAAGAGTGGCGGATGCTTTTAACCGTTCGTTTGACTCGTACAAAATTTCGAGTAAATTGCGAAAATTGTGAATTTTTTGCTATTTTTCGGGTTTTCATAATTCACTGTACGTCGAAATATATGTATGTCGGTGGGTGTCGAAATACATGTCGGTAGATGGGTCTGGTAAAAAGCACGCGACTTTTTTTTGCCGGAATAATCAAAACGATTTATGGACCTTACCAAAATTACCAGATGGCCAGTATTAAAATGGGAGAGGGTATAATTCAAAATTTATCGCAAAAATTCGAAAGTTGTTTTAAAAGTGCAGCCCTTGGTGCTGCCACTGTAATGCAAATATTTCCAGTATATGAATATGAAATTACTCTAATTTAATCGAAGTAATTTTGTAAAAGTGTCAGTAGTGCTGCCACTGAAACTCGAAGGGGTTTTATAATTACGCACATTCAAAACATAATTAATTTCTTTCTAGTAAGGCAAATAGATGTTTAGCTGCAAAAGTTACAAAAATGAAATAAAAGTTACCAAGTTACCAAACCGTTTAAAAGTTACCAATTTTGGTAGAAAGTTACCAATTGTGGCAACCATGATTATAACCCTTACTAAGTAGAATTCTCCTTTCTGTGTTTCATTTCCTTTTTATGCATTACCTTCTTTGTATGACTGGATTTATACATTATGGCAGCACGTTTCGTGTGCCAGTTTGCAACCATGTGTTATTAGTGTAATTTACAAGTTAATAAAAGTTGGATTTTTATACAATTAAAATAAAATAAAAGAATGTCAACTTTTAAGTAGAGTGTTGTGTGCATTTATATACATGAAAGTATGTGTCAAATGCACTTTTTGATGAGGAAATCAAGTGAAGCAACTTAACAAATTTATACAACAAATAACTTATAAACAATTATATTGTTTATATTTTTAGTTATACATGTTTTAGATAAAACCTTATCATCCTGACCAAGTTCATTTGTTAATTCCACCTGGTTTTCTTAAAACAAAAAGTGCGGCTAAATACTAAAGCCCACCCGGCGTATATACCAAAATATAGGTATTGAGGCAAGCTTTCTTTAAAAAAAAATTGCCAAAAAATGTGGATTAAAAAAAAAATCATTTTTAATTTTTTATGAAAAATACAATGTAATTTTTATTTTTTTGTAAAAAAAAATGTAAAAGGGGCAGATCGAAGGAACATCACCCATAGCATCGAATAGATGTGTATATATCTTCAAATGTTAATAAAGATACAAATTAGAACAAACAAATTTTCGATTCAAAATAACGTTCCGGCTTCGGTTTTGCCAAAAGTTTCGGTTTCGGTTTTGGTTTCGTTCTTCAAAATTTGTTTCGGTTTCAGTTTCGCTCCAGTTTCGGTTTTGGAATAAAAAAATTAAAAGAAGTTAAAAAAAAAAAATTTTTATCAAATAAATATTTTTATAAAAAAAAAATCAAAACCAAAGATTGTTTATTATAGCCTAAAATTATTGTAACCATTTGTTGGCAAAAAACAAATAAACAGAAGTTCACAAAAGTTGATATAAAACTATTCGTCGATTTAAATAGTTAACTTTTTACTGAGCATGTTTATTTTACGAGGAGGAAGCATCGAAAGCCTAACCCCGTCAGTATGAGTCTTTAACCCAAACTAAACTTCCTACCGTCATGTGCCGTTCCCCTCCCGGTACCGCCGTCAAGGATTTGGTCGGGATTATAACACTGTGTGACTGATAAAGTTATAGATATATTCTCTTCTTCTTATTTGGCGCTGTAACCGCCAAAGCGATTTTGGCCAACTGACGCCAATTGGAAATGCCAAGTGAAACGACAATACTTTCAGAGGTGGGGCGTCGGTGTCCATTCGAACGACATGGTAAAGCCAGTTGAACCGCTGTATTTTAATTCGCCATATACCAGCACGGGCATGATGAGTGACTTATAGTGTGGTTTTCGTACGTCGAGAGAGGACATTACTCCTGAATTGCCTACTCAGTCCAAAGCAGTACGTGTTGGCAAGAGCGATTCTGCGTTGGATTTCCATGTTGACATTATTATCGGTGTTAATGCTGGTTCCCAAGTAAATGAAATTCTCTACTTTCTCGAAATTATAACTGTCAAAAGTGACGTGAGTTCCAAGGCGCGAATGTGCTGATTGTTTGTTTGATGACAGGAGATACTTCGTCTTGTCCTCGTTTACCACCAGACCCATTCGCTTTGCTTCCTTGTCCAACTTGGAAAAGCCAGGACAGACTTCGCGGTTTTTCTTACCGATGATGTCAGTGTCATCGGCATAAGCCAGCAATTGTACGCTCTTGTAGTATATTGTTCCTGAGCGGTTCAGTTCTGCAGATCTTATTATCTTCTCCAACATCAGATTAAAGAAGTCACATGAAAGAGAGTCGTCCTGTCTGAAACCCCGTCTGGTGGCGAACGGCAACAGAGCAGAGCTGGTGGTATTGCTTATCGTCATTTTTCACAGCCGTATGAGTTTTGAGGGGATGCCAAATTCAGACATAGCGGCATATAGGAAACTCCTTTTAGTGCTGTCGAAAGCGGCTTTAAAGTCGACAAATAGGTGGTGAGTACCGATACTTTTCCAAGATTTGGCGTATTGTGAATACCTGGTCTATGGTAGACAATACATTCGATAAGACCTTGCAAGCTATGCTTAGAAAGCTGATCCCGCAGCAGTTGGCACGCATGGCGGGGTCGACTTTCTTGTGGATTGGGCAGAGCGTACTTGAATTCCAGTCGTCGGGCATGCACCTTGTTACCTCCTTGCCATCGTAATTAAATAGCTCAGCTGATGGGCCCTCAGCTCAAGCAGCTTTGGCACTTTACGTCATAGTCAGGAATTCAGGAGTAATGTCCTCTCTCGACGTACGAAAACCACACTATAAGTCACTCATCATGCCCGTGCTGGTATATGGCGAATTAAAATACAGCGGTTCAACTGGCTTTACCATGTCGTTCGAATGGACACCGACGCCCCACCTCTGAAAGTATTGTCGTTTCACTTGGCATTTCCAATTGGCGTCAGTTGGCCAAAATCGCTTTGGCGGTTACAGCGCCAAATAAGAAGAAGAGAATATATNATGACGTAAAGTGCCAAAGCTGCTTGAGCTGAGGGCCCATCAGCTGAGCTATTTAATTACGATGGCAAGGAGGTAACAAGGTGCATGCCCGACGACTGGAATTCAAGTACGCTCTGCCCAATCCACAAGAAAGNTAAACGAGGACAAGACGAAGTATCTCCTGTCATCAAACAAACAATCAGCACATTCGCGCCTTGGAACTCACGTCACTTTTGACAGTTATAATTTCGAGAAAGTAGAGAATTTCATTTACTTGGGAACCAGCATTAACACCGATAATAATGTCAACATGGAAATCCAACGCAGAATCGCTCTTGCCAACACGTACTGCTTTGGACTGAGTAGGCAATTCAGGAGTAATGTCCTCTCTCGACGTACGAAAACCACACTATAAGTCACTCATCATGCCCGTGCTGGTATATGGCGAATTAAAATACAGCGGTTCAACTGGCTTTACCATGTCGTTCGAATGGACACCGACGCCCCACCTCTGAAAGTATTGTCGTTTCACTTGGCATTTCCAATTGGCGTCAGTTGGCCAAAATCGCTTTGGCGGTTACAGCGCCAAATAAGAAGAAGAGAATATATCTATAACTTTATCAGTCACACAGTGTTATAATCCCGACCAAATCCTTGACGGCGGTACCGGGAGGGGAACGGCACATGACGGTAGGAAGTTTAGTTTGGGTTAAAGACTCATACTGACGGGGTTAGGCTTTCGATGCTTCCTCCTCGTAAAATAAACATGCTCAGTAAAAAGTTAACTATTTAAATCGACGAATAGTTTTATATCAACTTTTGCGAACTTCTGTTTATTTGTTTTTTGTACAACATATTTACCTTTATTGGTTACAATAATTTTAAGCTATAATAAAAAAAATTTTAGTANACTTCTGTTTATTTGTTTTTTGCACAACAAATGGTTACAATAATTTTAGGCTATAATAAACAATCTTTGGTTTTGATTTTTTTTTTATAAAAATATTTATTTGATAAAAATTTTTTTTTTTTAACTTCTTTTAATTTTTTTATTCCAAAACCGAAACTGGAGCGAAACTGAAACCGAAACAAATTTTGAAGAACGAAACCAAAACCGAAACCGAAACTTTTGGCAAAACCGAAGCCGGAACGTTATTTTGAATCGAAAATTTGTTTGTTCTAATTTGTATCTTTATTAACATTTGAAGATATATACACATCTATTCGATGCTATGGGTGATGTTCCTTCGATCTGCCCCTTTTACATTTTTTTTTACAAAAAAATAAAAATTACATTGTATTTTTCATAAAAAATTAAAAATGATTTTTTTTTTAATCCACATTTTTTGGCAATTTTTTTTTAAAGAAAGCTTGCCTCAATACCTATATTTTGGTATATACGCCGGGTGGGCTTTAGTATTTAGCCGCACTTTTTGTTTTAAGAAAACCAGGTGGAATTAACAAATGAAACTTGGTCAGGATGATAAGGTTTTATCTAAAACATGTATAACTAAAAATATAAACAATATAATTGTTTATAAGTTATTTGTTGTATAAATTTGTTAAGTTGCTTCACTTGATTTCCTCATCAAAAAGTGCATTTGACACATACTTTCATGTATATAAATGCACACAACACTCTACTTAAAAGTTGACATTCTTTTATTTTATTTTAATTGTATAAAAATCCAACTTTTATTAACTTGTAAATTACACTAATAACACATGGTTGCAAACTGGCACACGAAACGTGCTGCCATAATGTATAAATCCAGTCATACAAAGAAGGTAATGCATAAAAAGGAAATGAAACACAGAAAGGAGAATTCTACTTAGTAAGGGTTATAATCATGGTTGCCACAATTGGTAACTTTCTACCAAAATTGGTAACTTTTAAACGGTTTGGTAACTTGGTAACTTTTATTTCATTTTTGTAACTTTTGCAGCTAAACATCTATTTGCCTTACTAGAAAGAAATTAATTATGTTTTGAATGTGCGTAATTATAAAACCCCTTCGAGTTTCAGTGGCAGCACTACTGACACTTTTACAAAATTACTTCGATTAAATTAGAGTAATTTCATATTCATATACTGGAAATATTTGCATTACAGTGGCAGCACCAAGGGCTGCACTTTTAAAACAACTTTCGAATTTTTGCGATAAATTTTGAATTATACCCTCTCCCATTTTAATACTGGCCATCTGGTAATTTTGGTAAGGTCCATAAATCGTTTTGATTATTCCGGCAAAAAAAAGTCGCGTGCTTTTTACCAGACCCATCTACCGACATGTATTTCGACACCCACCGACATACATATATTTCGACGTACAGTGAATTATGAAAACCCGAAAAATAGCAAAAAATTCACAATTTTCGCAATTTACTCGAAATTTTGTACGAGTCAAACGAACGGTTAAAAGCATCCGCCACTCTTTTTGTGTGCCAGTGCTATTATTCCGTGAGTCGCAGGTCCAAGTATCGGCACATTTCGAACGAAAAATTACACTGAAAATGGCACAACGTCGAAACCGGTTTGTCTCCAAACCAAATTTGACAAGGGATGATGGAAAATCGTTCCACATTACATTATACTCCTACCCTGTCGGAAACACCAACAACGAAAATGAGAGTAACGGCACATGCAGTAATTAATTGATAGAAAAATATTTTCTAATAAAAAAAATTATTATAATTGTCAATAGCATTTTCAATCTTGATAATTTATCAAGAAAATAGACAAATTATAAAAATATTGAATTTATTAAGTTCACAGAACCGGGCTGTAAGTATATACATATTTGTTATGAAATATAGTAGTGTTATTCAGTATATTTTTTTCTCACTGAAGAAGTGAAGATTTTGGTAGTGAAGATTTGGTAACATTTCTTAAGAGATTTTGGTAGAAAAAAATGTTGGCGAGTGGCAACCATGGTTATAATCCCTAAGCGCGGCCGAAGGGCGCCTACACACAAAGATTATTATTATTATTATTATTTATTAACAGTATTAAATAAATTAACAAGTTAATATAAATTTTGAGCATTAGCTGCCAAGGCTATCAGCTCTACTTAACTGTAACGGAGTTTTAGAAAAGGAAAAATTAAAATATATGAGAGAATTTTACAGAGACGGCTGTTATATAGGTACTTGGATGGCTTTGATGAAACTGATGATGGAATTTATGTTGTCCTTTGTGGGAATACTAAGTAGTTCGACCCAGTTGTGTTTGAAGTACCGGCGTCTAGTTCCTTCAAGAGAAGTGCACTCGAAGAATATGTGTTTTAAAGTTAAATCCAATTGGCAGCGTGGGCAGGTTGGTGTTGGGTTACCCAATAGAAGGTGTTCGTGGGTGCAACGCGTGTGACCAAGACGGAGACGCGAGAACATTTGAATGTGCACTTTGGAAATTGTTGTAGGATAAATTGGGGTTTTAAGTTCCCGGTTTATGTTAGTGTAGTGATGATGGCTGTAGTTGTGCCACTTCTGAGTACTTTTATGCCGTAAGTGACGTAGGATAAATCTTCGTGTATCTATCTTTTCTACTGTATTGTCTGTCGTTACAGGGGCTGTACATACTGACTTTGCGGCAAAGTCTGCTGCCTCGTTACCATGGATACCTATATGTCCAGGCATCCAAAATAATCTTATTTTCTGCTCGTTTTCGATAAGCATGTCTCTAATTATGTTCACTGTCCTTGAGTTCGAAGTTGGATTTTGGACTGCTTTAAGGACCGATAGGCTGTCGGAGCAGATAATCACTTTAAAGGCTGTTTCCAACGCCATGTAGATCGCGTTACTTATAGCAATAGCTTCTGCTCTAAATGATGACGTGAGAGCGTTTGCATTCTTAATATAAGCCCGTTTGTGTCAACGACAGCATAGCTGCCGGGCGTATCCTTGGTTTTGGATCCAACTGTAAACCAGAGTACCCAATCGTCTGCTTCGTAAAACGATCTCCGTTCTTGAAACTTTTGATGGAATACCGTAGCGGGAGTGTGACTTTTCCTGAGCGCAGACAGCGTCATGTCGCAGGATGCTTTCTTAATGGCCCAAGGCGGGTTTATTGTTAGGTAATTTTCCTTGGTATATGGTAAGTCCAAGATGGTTGCGATGTCGAGGATTAAGTATAGTGCGGCGTGTTATAGCTGAGCCTCAAGAGATTGACGTCGTTATCGATAACGGAGTTTGAGGGGAAAATTATTTTGGGTACTAACCTCACGTGAATTTGATTAATTCTATCTTCTAAAGAAGGTAATCCCGCTTCTGCCAGGATGTTTTTTATTGGTGTCGTTCTGTAGGCGAAGACGCATGCCCTAGCTGCTTGGTGGTAAATTGGGCTAAAGATGTTTATCGTAGATTTTGGAGATTTGCTGTAGAGATAAAGACCGTAATCTATCTTACTTAATATTA
This sequence comes from Rhagoletis zephyria, assembly GCF_001687245.7. Lineage (NCBI taxonomy): Eukaryota > Metazoa > Arthropoda > Insecta > Diptera > Tephritidae > Rhagoletis > Rhagoletis zephyria. The sequence goes on along the minus strand of NW_016157363.1, from coordinate 185,963 downwards.
AAGACTTAGTTAGATAAGTTAGTGTGTTTATGTGTACCTGACATCTTTTAATAGAAAGGTATGTAATGAGATTTACTCTGGCAGCTAATGATTTTTTTTAACTCTAAGCAATNATAGAAAGGTATGTAATGAGATTTACTCTGACAGCTAATGATTTTTTTTAACTCTAAGCAATGTTCTTTCCAGCGATAATCTTGGGAAAATACAATGCCTAACTTCTTTAACTTTTTAACATTTTCTAGTTCGAGGTTGTTAATAGATACTTTGTGGTTGCAATAATCGCATTTTCGTTTCCTACATATATGGAGACTCTTCGTTTTATCTAAATTTATTTTAACTCCGGAGAAGTCAGCCCATTCTAAGATTTTTTTTAAANTCTTTCCAGCGATAATCTTGGGAAAATACAATGCCTAACTTCTTTAACTTTTTAACATTTTCTAGTTCGAGGTTGTTAATAGATACTTTGTGGTTGCAATAATCGCATTTTCGTTTCCTACATATATGGAGACTCTTCGTTTTATCTAAATTTATTTTAACTCCGGTGAAGTCAGCCCATTCTAAGATTTTTTTTAAAAGTATTTTCGGCCACCTTGTTTCTTTTACAGAGAATATTCAGATCGTCAGCGTATAGACAATGATCTACAGAATTGTTGAGTTTTATAATTTTGCTAATGTCATTGAACGCTATGGAAAAAAGAATGACGGACAGTGGAGAGCCTTGTGGAACTCCATTGTTTAGAGGAATATTGGAGAAGGAATTACCGATTCTTACTTTGAAACGCCTGTTCGACAAAAACGCTTTGACAAAGCTGACAATTTTTGGCGGCATTTCAGAACAACGTGTGAGCCGATACGGTCGAATGCCTTTTCAAAGTCCACCGATAGAATGGATGCGTGTTGACGTGCTGATAGGGCTTTGCTCACATAGTGGTCGATGTGGAGGAGGGCATCAATGCACCCTTTTCCTGTTTTGAAAGCGACTTGGCGGCGGTCAATGAGTTGAAGTGACTCCATAAACCATGCTATGCGGTTAGCTATAATGCGCTCCAGAAGTTTAGATAGGCAAGGAAGTAAGGAAATTGGCCTGTACCCATTTGTGAAGGGTGGGTTTTTATTTGGTTTAGGTATGGGGATTACTGTTGCGATTTTCCAGTTTTGCGGGATAACACCAGAGTCAAAAATGGTATTGTAAAGTGATGTAATGTGGAACGATTTTCCGTCATCCCTTCTCAAATTTGGTTTGGAGACAAACCGGTTTCGGCGTTGTGCCATCTTCGGTGTCATTTTTCGTTCTCTCGTTCTCGTTCGAAAAATGACACTGAAGATGGCACAACGCCGAAACCGGTTTGTCTCCAAACCAAATTTGACAAGGGATGACGGAAAATCGTTCCACATTACATCACACTCCTACCCTATCGGAAACACCAACAACGAAAATGAGAGTATTGTAAAGTCTTAGAAGCCAAGATATGCCAAAGCTAGATAGGGTTTTTATCATTTTATATGAAATGCGGTCGAAACTCGGAGTTTTGCCTTTGGCTTTCCCCAGGCAAAAAGCTAATTCTGTGATAGTTATTGGAGCTTCGATAAGTTTGCCTTTTGGGTTTGTATTAAGGGGTGTAGCTGTTAATGTTTCTGTATGATTTTTTGAGAGTCTGAATTTGCTCGAGAAATTACAGTCCAGTGAGTACTGGGACCAGTCCGCGGCAAATTGGTTTGCGATTGTTTCTGGGTCGGAAGACGTTAAGTTATTGCTGGTTATCGTAATGATAGGTTTCGACACATTTCGGCTTCTAAGTCATTAATACTACTCCATATCCCGGATATTGAGGAGTTCGGGTTAATTGATTCTGTAAACTTTGCAAAGCTTTGTTTCTTTTCTATTTTCATTTCTTTTCGAAATTTGGCATTGGCCTTTTTAAAACTAATTAAATTTTGTGTAGTGGGCTGGGCTTTGAATTTATGCCAAGCTTTCATTTTTTCTGTTCTGAGTTTAGCAAGTTCTTTGCTCTACCAGGCCACGTTAGGTTTTTTTGCGTCAGTTCCTTGTGGGATAAATCGGTTTGCGGCCACTCGAATTGCTTTGGCGAAGTTTGCCGCATCTTGATTGGAGGATAATGTGGGAGTTTATGAGGATGGGGAAAGTGGTCGCTATTATTCAGGTCATCAAGGATGCGCCATGAAGTAAGGGGTAGGAGGAAAGGGGAACATAGGGAAATATCAATGTGGGTAAATGTGGAGTGGGTGGAGAAATGAGTCGCCCTACCATCATTCAAAACGCACAGATTCGTTTGTGTAATTGCATTTTCAATAAGTCGTCCGCGATGACTGACGCTGCTTGAACCCTATAAATTACTCCAACCATTGAAATCCCCGAGAACAACTATTGGTGTATTTACAGACAAAATGATATTGATCAGGTCCCTGCTACAAAACGTTTGACTGGGCGGAATATATATAGACATATTTGTGATTTTCATGCCTATTTCGATCTCTAGTGCTACCACCTGTAGTTGAGAAACTATCTGTATTCTTATGTGAGGTATATGGTTTTTTACCAAAATACCAGTGCCTTGTTTTGCTTGCGTGTTTGATGTTGCGTTACAGTAATGACCGAAGTAGTTTCTTGGGAGAATTGGGGTGAAATAGTTGTTGCAGTGGGTTTCCTGTATGGCGATTAAGAATGGGTTAAATTGTTTTATGAGCATCTGGNCTTTTTAAAACTAATTAAATTTTGTGTAGTGGGCTGGGCTTTGAATTTATGCCAAGCTTTCATTTTTTCTGTTCTGAGTTTAGCAAGTTCTTTGCTCTACCAGGCCACGTTAGGTTTTTTTGCGTCAGTTCCTTGTGGGATAAATCGGTTTGCGGCCACTCGAATTGCTTTGGCGAAGTTTGCCGCATCTTGATTGGAGGATAATGTGGGAGTTTATGAGGATGGGGAAAGTGGTCGCTATTATTCAGGTCATCAAGGATGCGCCATGAAGTAAGGGGTAGGAGGAAAGGGGAACATAGGGAAATATCAATGTGGGTAAATGTGGAGTGGGTGGAGAAATGAGTCGCCCTACCATCATTCAAAACGCACAGATTCGTTTGTGTAATTGCATTTTCAATAAGTCGTCCGCGATGACTGACGCTGCTTGAACCCTATAAATTACTCCAACCATTGAAATCCCCGAGAACAACTATTGGTGTATTTACAGACAAAATGATATTGATCAGGTCCCTGCTACAAAACGTTTGACTGGGCGGAATATATATAGACATATTTGTGATTTTCATGCCTATTTCGATCTCTAGTGCTACCACCTGTAGTTGANCTGACGCTGCTTGAACCCTATAAATTACTCCAACCATTGAAATCCCCGAGAACAACTATTGGTGTATTTACAGACAAAATGATATTGATCAGGTCCCTGCTACAAAACGTTTGACTGGGCGGAATATATATAGACATATTTGTGATTTTCATGCCTATTTCGATCTCTAGTGCTACCACCTGTAGTTGAGAAACTATCTGTATTCTTATGTGAGGTATATGGTTTTTTACCAAAATACCAGTGCCTTGTTTTGCTTGCGTGTTTGATGTTGCGTTACAGTAATGACCGAAGTAGTTTCTTGGGAGAATTGGGGTGAAATAGTTGTTGCAGTGGGTTTCCTGTATGGCGATTAAGAATGGGTTAAATTGTTTTATGAGCATCTGGAGTTCGGAATAATTGTTTATAAGACCTTTCATATTCCACTGGAGAATACTGAAGTCCATATCGACAGCACGAGACATTCAATTTTGTAAAAAACAAGTTTTACAAAAATGATATAAGTGTGTATGTAAGTACAAAAGTGTGTTCCAGATGCTTTATTGTGAAGTTAAGGAATGTATCAGGAATATTCTTGTGAAGAGTCCATGGACCCGTCTAAGCTTCTCCTATTGTTGACGTAATATTAATTGTTTTTTAATAAGTTTTGGGTGAATTGTGAAATTTGCGATATATATGAAGAGAGATTTACATTTAAGTCGGTTNGCTCTACCAGGCCACGTTAGGTTTTTTTGCGTCAGTTCCTTGTGGGATAAATCGGTTTGCGGCCACTCGAATTGCTTTGGCGAAGTTTGCCGCATCTTGATTGGAGGATAATGTGGGAGTTTATGAGGATGGGGAAAGTGGTCGCTATTATTCAGGTCATCAAGGATGCGCCATGAAGTAAGGGGTAGGAGGAAAGGGGAACATAGGGAAATATCAATGTGGGTAAATGTGGAGTGGGTGGAGAAATGAGTCGCCCTACCATCATTCAAAACGCACAGATTCGTTTGTGTAATTGCATTTTCAATAAGTCGTCCGCGATGACTGACGCTGCTTGAACCCTATAAATTACTCCAACCATTGAAATCCCCGAGAACAACTATTGGTGTATTTACAGACAAAATGATATTGATCAGGTCCCTGCTACAAAACGTTTGACTGGGCGGAATATATATAGACATATTTGTGATTTTCATGCCTATTTCGATCTCTAGTGCTACCACCTGTAGTTGAGAAACTATCTGTATTCTTATGTGAGGTATATGGTTTTTTACCAAAATACCAGTGCCTTGTTTTGCTTGCGTGTTTGATGTTGCGTTACAGTAATGACCGAAGTAGTTTCTTGGGAGAATTGGGGTGAAATAGTTGTTGCAGTGGGTTTCCTGTATGGCGATTAAGAATGGGTTAAATTGTTTTATGAGCATCTGGAGTTCGGAATAATTGTTTATAAGACCTTTCATATTCCACTGGAGAATACTGAAGTCCATATCGACAGCACGAGACATTCAATTTTGTAAAAAACAAGTTTTACAAAAATGATATAAGTGTGTATGTAAGTACAAAAGTGTGTTCCAGATGCTTTATTGTGAAGTTAAGGAATGTATCAGGAATATTCTTGTGAAGAGTCCATGGACCCGTCTAAGCTTCTCCTATTGTTGACGTAATATTAATTGTTTTTTAATAAGTTTTGGGTGAATTGTGAAATTTGCGATATATATGAAGAGAGATTTACATTTAAGTCGGTTGTATTCATTTGGGTTAAGTTATTGTGAGTGGTGGAGAGAGGGGTTGACGTAGTTGGGGGGGTTGCGGTAGTTGGGTGTGGAGGGGAGCTTGATGTATTATCATTCCCTCCTAGGTTGGTTGCAGTTGGTTTTTCAGTTGGGTTAGTTGTAATACTTTTTGAGGTTGTTTTTAAAGAGTTGTTATTTTTTGATATATTGCTAGGAGTCCCTGACCGTGAGGGAGCGGAAGTGGAATTTCTAGTCATATTGGCGTAAGTTGTTGATACTTGCTGGGATGGCTGTCTGTCTCTCTGTCTGCGTCGAGCTTCGCCAATACTGCATTTTTTCTAGGGTGATAATTTTAAGTACTTCCTTGGCTTGGACGAATTTAGGACAGTTACTGTCAGAGCATGGGTGTTCTCCTGCGCAATTAGCGCAGAAAGTTCTTGTGCACTCTTCGTGGGAATGTGGGGGTAGGTTGCAGTTGTAACAAGCAGGGTTACTTACGCATCGTTTTATAGTATGTCCCAATCGCTGACAGTTCTTGCAGCGCATAGGACTGGGGATGTATGGTTGAACTTTGACCTTGTACCATGCAACGTCTACAGACTCTGGAAGGCGATAGAGGTCGAGCGTGAGCACCATTAGGCCAGTGAAGACCGACTTGCCATCAACTTGTTGCGAAAACTTGTATACTCCGGTAACATTTTGGTTTTTCATTTCGCTGATAATCTCATTTTCAGGCACGTGTTTGAGGCAGGGTGCGTATATTACTCCTTTGACAGAGTTTAAGTTATCGTGTAGTTTAACATTTATTGGGCACAGGTTGGCCAAAGACTTGGCTCTCAAGAATTTTTCAGCGATACGGGCATTGCGGGTTAAGATTAGTAGATTACCATCCCTTATCTGCGAAATCGAATCTATTTCAATCGATATGGCCTCGATGCATTTTTTAATGGCGAACGGACTTAGTTGTGAGAGGGAGATGTTGCTATCGGCAGAGGAAATTAATATACATTTGGGGTTATTTTTTGGCGTGGATTTTTGGGGAAGAAGCGGAAAATCATTTAGTTTTACGTTACGCTTTTTCTTTTTTTTGCGGATTCACGTCGTAGTCCGACAGTTCGGAAAACCTGTTAGGAGGCCTATCCGTTGGCCACGGCATGTTAAAAATAAACGATTTACTTTAATTCAATAACTTTTTTGTTTTTAACTATGAAGTCAAAACACGTGGATAGTTTATGAGAAAGAAAATAAAGCGAATTTAGTGCAAAGCACAAGTTGATAACAATGGATAACGGAACTTCACACTCCAATTACTGAGAAAGCCCGTCTGACCGCTTTGAATGATAGTCGGCGACTGTGACACACAAAGATGTTCTCTGCAAAAGGTGTTCGGCCCCTCTTCTTTGGCAACATAGAAAGGAAAATTCTACTGCTAAGTGCGGCCGAAGGCCTCCTACGAAGAAAGGTGTTCTCTGCAAAAGGTGTTCAGGCCCCTTTTTCTACTTGGTAAGGGTTATGATCCCTAAGTGTGGTGTGTGAAATTTTGTTGTAGTCGCTACAACAACAACCTCTAAGAAAACTTTATTTTCAAAATAAAAAAACACGTTTCTCTTTTTCATCACAAATAACAATAATAATAGCGTTTAGGAATTTCCAAAAAAAAAAAATTTTTTTAACCACTCTAATATACATATCAACAATATTAACTATCAGGTGGTAAAGGTGTATAAAATAGCATGTAAAATTCGTTATAGTATAAAGGTCGGTTTTTATATATTTTATTCGTAATAATATTAGGAACTACGTCGTTCATTGCCGGACACTTAGCATGGTTCCTACCCCCTGCCAGACACCCTTAAACCATGATAAATTGTAGTTATACTTTCGTCATATTATAAAAGCTGATTTGTATATATGTTACTTGGGGAACTATCAGAAGATGTTTCCTTACTTGCCAGACCGTTTCGATAGTTCCTTAATCTTGCCAGACACATTAAAAGCCGTAGGTGCGAGCACGAAGAAACTGACAAAAATTATACGTTTGTTAGTTACTTATCGGAGTCGGCGGTCTTTACTAGCTGAATTCCATATTCTAACAAAATTTGTTAATGCCAATGGCTATTCGCTATGCCACAAAGTCCATTTTCTTTGCAAAATTTTATAATAAATATAAACGTTAAATTAGACTAAAAATCTATAAAAAGAGTCTATTTGAGAAAAAATTCTTTAGAATAAAATGTTCGTGTCAATAAAATAAAACTGTAATAAGTTAATTAATAATGTGTTACAGCCAGGGTTCGAAAACAAACGAAATATTTCACGAATGATTCGTTCAAAGATACAAAACTTTGCGATCAATTCGAATCGTTTTGTACATGAGCAAAACCAAAGCCAGTACCTTTGCAAATCAAAAGAGTGCAAACAAAACGATTTCTGTTTCGTTCCTTGACGAGCATAGGTAGATCGTTTAAAACGATTCGTTTTCTTACACATGAAGAGCGTATACCAGCTATGCCCTTGTGTATACTTCGTACATATGCCATGTGTGTTTGTATTCATGTATGTACGCAAAGTATGTACATATGTATGTATAGTATACAAAACGCAACAATGAGAGTAATTGCAAAACCAAATACCATAGAAATCATGCAGGAATTGAAACATGCAACTTCTTAGTTTGTTATGCTGTTATGTCGAAATATGAAATTTATCAAACACGACAAAATCTTCATTTACGTTTAAAAACCCGGGTTTTCGAACCTATGCGTATTTAAAAGCCTGTAACTTACTTGAATATCAACCCATGTTCAGTTCCTCATCACTTAAGAAAGAAGAAACTTAGACCTTTTAAATAGTGTGTGTCTATACATTTATGTATATCAGTTTAATTTTTTTTACTTTTTTCACAATTTTTCAACTTTGGCGTTGTTTTTACGCATTATTTTATAAAGTGAACCTGACTAACTAAGTTATTCAGCCTTTCTGAAAACGAATATTCGTTTTACTCATAATTAAACGCAATTTTTGAATCAATACAGGATTAGTATGGTTGCGTCATAAAATCATGCATAAAAACAAAGTTGAAAAATTGTGAAAAGAGTTTAAAAAAATCTGTTTGCTGGGCATATATACGCAGATATATTAAGGTTCATAAATTTAAATATATGTACATCATTTGAAAGGCCCAAGTTTCTTCTTTCTTAAACGAGTGAGAAACTCGGTTGATAGTCAACAATTACAGGCTTTTAAGTGCGCTAACGTACAAAAAACCGGATTTTTAACCGCAAACCAATGTATTGGGGTGTTTGGCAAATTTCATATTTCGAATTTGGTTTTACTCAGCAAGACCTACAAAAATAATAACATCACATCCAAGGCATTTCGGGGTGGCACACAAAGTAATAAAATTGTGTTTTATGGACTTATTAAAATCCAGTATGAATTATGTAATTTTTATTTTGTGTAATAGTGTTAAAGTTATTTTTTTTTGTTTTCATGAATGGTTTTTGATATTTATTTTCTACTTTGATAATAAAATCTTATTGTAAGAAATCATTAATAACCCTTGTTTATTTTAAGAGGTAATTTAAATTTGATATTCTAATATATAGGTAAATCAGAAAAGTGAAGCCCTAATATGAATTTGTAATATATTCCCACAGTATCCACATGGTTTCCTATAGTACATTTTACCAATTACTAAGTTTGCAAATACATATATTCATATATAGTACATTTAAATACCTAAATAGGTGTTTTTCCCAAATTAACCGGCTTTTCCATTTCATTCTTAGTAAGTATGATATTCCTGCGAATTTTGCCACACCCAGCTGCGCACTTTAGGTAGAACAAAACCCAATTCAACTAGAGTCAATAAGATTCATTTCATTTATTTTCGAACTCTGGTAATGAGCAAATCGCCAAGCAAACGTTTGCGAATCATTCCTGAGGGTTTTGTCTCACCCAGCTGCGCACTTTATGCTTTTGTTTCGTTTGCACTCGCGCACAAAAGCAGAACGAAACCCAATACAACTAAAATTTTCTTTGTTTGGGTTTCGGTTGTGTTTTGCTCTCTGTTATGAGAGAAACGAAACAAAACAATACGATTCATTTCGTTTTTTTTCGAACTCTGGTTACAGCCGGTTTCACCAGCAATTTAAATGGAAAATGATTTTTTATTTTCTGTCAATTTCCATATAATATTCAAAAAATTAAAATAATTTTTCACTTAAATCGCTTTCGCGAAATTGGATGTTAGAGACTAATGGACTTTTTTAAATTTAATTTAATTAAAATTTCGATATTGTACTAAAAATTTATTGTTTACTATAGGAGCGAAGAATGATTTTTATAACACTATAGGGAAAATTTCAAGTTTTCAAATGACCCAAAAAAACTCCGAGACACGTTAATTTAATTATGGATCCAAGATTATAAATCTGTATACCGTTTTTCCATATCAGATCATTTACCCAAGACATTTTAATTTTTATGAAAAAATCTATGTTTAGCAAGGAAAAAATTAAAAAGATAACAAATCTTTTGAACTTTTTTATATGTATTAAAGCCTGTTATTTTACCAAAAAATCAAGTTACTAACAATGAAAATCGATGGATAAATAAATAAGTTTTGAACGAAAGTATAACTACAATTTATCATGGTTTAAGGGTGTCTGGCAGGGGGTAGGAACCAGAGATGTGAAAAATGCATTAAATTTTTTAATGCATAGCATTTTAATGTAAATGAAAAAGATGAATGCATTAATTTTTGATATTTAATGTAAATGAAAATTTCAATGCATTAATTCCGATGAAATAATGCTAATGATTTTTGTTTTGTATTAACATTAAAATGTTTAAATGAACGTTATTGCAAAAATTTATTGCATTAAAATTATAACAAGCATTAAAAACCCATTAACTAATTTTATTTTGAAGTAAAAATTCTTTGCTGACGTTGAGGGTAGAATTTTAAGGTCAAAATAAATGTATGAAGAAAAAAAATATTTTTTGCCTAAAATATTAAATTTTTTTAAAACTGTTGATTATATAGAAAATCGTAGTGTGAACAGATTAAAGGAATTGTAATTTTTAATTTTTTTTCAATTTGTTTGAGCAAAATCGGACTAGTGGTTCTCGAGTTATGTCAAAAAAAGACCACCAAAGGTGACAATTTCCCCTATATGATAGTTCTATATATATCTCGATTCCTAGACGTGACCCAGCGAAACGCCGGGACATGTATAACTTCTTTTTTACCGATATAGCTTTCCCCGGTAGTTTGAACCATTCCCGATCACTGACCCCTACCATTTGTCTCACAGTGTAATTTAATGAAAAAAAAATTTCATTAGCATTACATTTTTCAGAATTAATGCATTGAAATATTCATTTGCATTAAATTTCATAAATTAATGCATTAATTTTTTACATTCACATTATTGCTTTAAATACCATTAATGCATTAAAAAATCAATGCATTTTTCACAACTCTGGTAGGAACTATGATAATGTCTGGCAATGAACGACGTAGTTTCTAATATTATTACGATTAAAATATATAAAAACTGACTACTATAACGAATTTTAGGTGCTATTTTATACACCTTTACCAACTGGTACCTGCCAAAGCCACCACTATCCAAATTTTATAGTCTGGGTTCCTTTTTACCTGTATTAGGGGCATACATAGAGAAGCTTTCAGCTTTTATATAATAACGAAGGCCTGGCCGTCGGGCTCTTGCTCTATAAGACTATCAGCGGCTGTACATTCGGTATCGCACATGCCAGGTCTCCACAATTTTATAAATCATTCGCCAGATCTAAAATGAAGTATGCATTATTATCTTTTGCGAATCTGTCAAAAGGTGCACTAACAAAACTTAGGACCTGTGATAATAAGTACATTAGAAAATGCTTCGGATTATTAAAATAAACGCCAACTCATGTCTTATATCACATGGCGGCGGAATTACCCACAGAATATAGACCAGCCTAGCCTAGCCACAGAAAAAGAATTGGTCAAAACGTTAGCCTATAATTTACTAGCGGCAGATCTACTACTGAACCAAAGCTACTGAACGAGCTGCACTCAAATTTTCGACGAATTCAGAGACATCATGACTAACATCTATCCAGTCGAAATCCGAAACGCCAAGTCCAAGCCGCGTAGAATTAAATAGGGGGTTCCCCAAGGCGGCGTACTCTCCCCGACACTGTTTAATCTCTATATGGCCAAACTCCCTCCTCCGCCAGTAGGTGTAAATTTGGTAAGCTACGCTGATTTCTGCACTATAATGGCAACTGGCCCAAACATCGACAGACTTTGCGGTCAAATAACCGACTATCTCACCGATCTTTCCAATTTCATCACTGCAAGGAACCTCCAAATCTCCGCCATCAAATCCACCGCCACACTCTTTACAACCTGGACCAAGGAGGTGGGGCTAGAACTGGACGTCTTCGTCGATGGCGCCAAAACACCGACGACTAATCACCCTAAACTCCTAAGAGTGGCGTTCGGTAGCCTCTTCTTCTCCGCGCACGCCACAGCCACGTGCAACAACTCCGAGCTGGGAACAAAGTCCTCAAATCGCTAGCCGGCAGCACCTGCGGAGCCGATAAAGAAACTCTGCTCGCAACCTACAAGGCAATCGGCCAGTCAGTGGCAAACTACGCGGCGCCAGTGTGGACGGCAGGGACAAGCGACACCCAATGGAGGAATCTCCAAACTTATGTCGTCCGAGCATCACCTTCATGAAGAAAGCCAGATGCTGGCGGTGAAAGAACACAACACCATGCTGTCGAAACAATACCTCGTGGGTTGTCACCGAGAGAACCACCCCAACACCGCCCTGATTCGAAACGAACCGCCGCCACGACACGTGAGACGACACCTGCACGACTGCTGCTACAACAAAAACAACATCCCGGATGCTATCAAGGAAGTTGGAAGGAGACTGCAATTAAAATGTGAAGAAACATATGTAAACACAAGTTCTGAGAAGGGGAAAAGTTACTTCGAAATATTTCCAAAACTTTTGTAATAAGCCGTGGTTTCATAACAAGAAACTAGACCTTGACAATAATAACTTCAGGTTACTCAATCGCGTTCTATCACGCCACACCTTCGGAAAAAACACAATGAAGAAATTAAATGCCATAACTGACGATCACTGCGACTACTGCTTCTGCTCAGAAGATTTGCCTCATATTTTATATACATGTCCACAAATTGTGCAGGAAGCATCTGACCTAAAACATCTGCAACATAAAAGGGCACCATCGGTCAAGTTTTCGAATCACAGACAAAAAGTACTGCCACGATGGATTCGTAACCGCAGATAAAAAGCGGCTCAACAGAGGCAAAAGGTTAGTTCGCCTCAAATAAAGTAAATTGTCACTTATTTATAACGAAAGTGCTGGGGTAAGTGGCAACAAGTGTTTAGTTCTATATCCCAAAAAATCGGTAATCGCTTTTAGTGGTAACGTGTTCTAGAAGGCATAGCGATATAATGCCTTCAAATTTTTTCGCTTTTAGGCATTGCCGGTAACGCAAAGTAGAATGTCCTACAATATTTAATTTATTTCGCTTCATTGTTTCATTTCGGGGAATGCAAAGTAGAATGTCCTATATTATTTCATTTTTAATTCGCTTCTTTGCTTCATTTCGGGGAATGCAAAGTANAAATTTTTTCGCTTTTAGGCATTGCCGGTAACGCAAAGTAGAATGTCCTACAATATTTAATTTATTTCGCTTCATTGTTTCATTTCGGGGAATGCAAAGTAGAATGTCCTATATTATTTCATTTTTAATTCGCTTCTTTGCTTCATTTCGGGGAATGCAAAGTAGAATGTCCTTCAATATTTTATTTGTTTCGCTTCTTTGCTTCATTTCTGGGAATGCAAAGAAGAATGTCCTACAATATTTTATTTGCTACGCTTCTTTGCTTCATTTCAGGGAATGCAAAGTAGAATGTCCTACAATGTTTTTTTTTTTGTTTCGCTTCATTGCTTCATTTTGGTGAATGCAAAGTAGAATGCTACATCGTAGTCAGCTGAAAAATAGAATGAATATCCAAGAATTCTTTTTCTACCGTTACTTTCAGTGGAAATTTGTCTCGCTTAGCTTTGTTCAATTTGCAACGAAGTTGAAGTCAGTCAATGAAGTGAAGTACAAGAGTGAGGAAGTACAATTTTAAGCTTAATTAAATATGCATGTATGTACAGACCGATTTCTAAGTAAAATCTAAATACCTAAATACATTACCATGTATGTATAAAAACTGATTTATACAAATTTTAATTAATTTTAGTCTTCTAAGACATTTTCTGATTTCAACTTAATATAAATAAGTATGTATTTATCTAGGCATTCTACATTAGTTTCTCTGTACGGCATTCTTTGTTCGCTTCTCTGGATACTGTTTATCCATGCGTTCTCCCTTCGTTTGAAGGTAATGCTGCGGGTAAGGGCTTACCGCCAATGGCATGCCCATGTTAAAAGAAGGCCTTCTTGCAGCGAAAGGGTAAGCAATTCCCATCGCCTAGCTCGTTTCCACTTTCGTTTCTGTGGTAATCGTGTTTTTTGCTGGGATAAGTTCGGTATTTGGAAAACGCCACTAAAAAACAAATATAATACAATACTTAAAAGAGTACAAATGTTATTGAAATTCAAATGTTATGTTTTTGTTTTAAAACATTAAATATGCATATGCATCTTGCATCTATATATATAAAAAGAAGTTACATTTCCTTGGTAATCTTGTAACTCAAGAACCGCCGAACCGATTCCCACGGTTTTGCATTCGTTGGGAAGGGCTCGGGCTCCGTGAAGTTTGTAGCAAAGAAAATTTTTAAAAAATAACTAGGGTCTCGAGATATAGACCAAAACGTGGACCTGGGTAACCTTGGGTGTATTTGTTCAATATGGGTATCAAATGAAAGCTGTTCATGAATGCTTTAAGATAGAGCACTATTCATATAGCTGGGTGACTAGGGTCTCGAGATATAGACCAAAACGTGGACCTGGGTAACCTTGGGTGTATTTGTTCAATATGGGTATCAAATGAAAGCTGTTCATGAATGCTTTAAGATAGAGCATTTGCATGGTTCAATGGCGCCAACAGCAGATGAACCCCATCAATTTCTGCAAATATATTTCATTTCGTCGATGGTGGATCAGCTGAATGTGCGGTGCAATATACAGGGAACACAACAGTTAAAGATACGAATTATTGAACAGTTGCAAGCATTTTTTCACGCTAATAACGCTGTGGTTAATATGTTCAAAACAGCATTGGAACGAATGCCATCGGATACGCACAAATTTGTCATAAGAGCGGATCGTACCCCAACAGGTGAACATGTACGAAGGTTCAATGCACCCACCGTTGATGATGTTGCTGCAATTACTGTTGGCGATCCAACTACATCACGAGACATTGTCGTTGAATAACTCAGTGAGAGGGGAGACAGGTAAGTTTGCATGTATGTATTTATATAAAAAAAAATATTTATTGGTTCAAAAATGGTGGGTAGGCACTGTGGCCAATGGCAAAGTTCGTTTGCCACCTCTGCATGGTTGTAAGTCATGCAGAGTCCGCAAAATGCTCCGGAAGCAGTGTCCGGAGGATGCATCCGACTAGGCAGAGCATACTTTGAAGTGCCATCTAATTAGAACTTAAGAAAGTTCAATTACATGGCAGTTGAGAAGTGCATGTGCAAAAATTGCATAAAGGAAATTTTTGCTCATGCAGCAGTACATAGCATGTATTTAGGCGCCTGGTGTTAGCAGACGCGCCTAAACTGTCGTGCTGCACAATTTTCCAAACAATTGTTAGCTGTTGGAAATGGAAAAGTTCCAGTTGATGCGACAACTGGATTAATTACTCTTACCAACGACTTTTGCCGATTTGTAGACTCTCAATTAGCTCTTATTGAAAATGTTTTCCCAAACAGTAGTGAGAATTATCAGAATTATGCTTGGTCAAGTCAACGAGCAATTCTCGCCGCAAAGAATAATGATGTACACGCACTGAATTTCACCATTCAATCAAAAATCGATGGCGATTTGGTGACATACAAATCCGTTGATTCCATAACAAATTCCGATGATGTTGTAAATTATCCAACAGAGTTTTTGAACTCTCTGGAGTTACCAGGATTTCCACCACATAACTTGCAACTCAAAGTTGGTTCAGTTATTATGATATTGCGTAATTTGAATCCACCGCGACTTTGCAACGGTACTCGACATGCAGTGAAAAAACTTATGCCGAATTTGATTGAGGCAACCATTATTAACGGAAAGTACGCAGGTGAAAATGTATGTATTCCTCGAATACCAATGATTCCGACTGATCTTCCGTTTGACTTCAAAAGATTGCAATATCCGGTTCGCCTTGCATTCGCAATGACAATTAACAAGTCGCAAGGCCAATCGCTTAGTGTTTGCGGGATAAATTTAGAAAATCATTGTTTTTCACATGGGCAGCTATACGTTGCGTGTTCACGAGTTGGGAAACCATCCGCTTTGTTTGTGTTAACGACAGACCAAAAAACAAAAAATGTGGTTTACCAAAGAGCACTTCAATGAAACAGATAATTTGCGGACACGTATAACGCTTCGATTCAGATTTTTTACTTAGAGAAGTTCAACTAAATTACACTTCATTTTTGTAATCGAAATGAATACATTACTGTTGTGAAATGAAATAAAATTTTTCCTTTTCAAATATAAAACAAACAAAAAATAATTTTTCTTCATCTTTTAATCCCCAAACGAAATGTTACAAGAAACGAAGCCATCTGGTGGCGAAACGGAGTTCGCCGGGTTTGCTAGTTTAAAATAATAACCAATTTTTATCCTTCGCTACGATTTTTTAATTTTTACTAAGATTTTTCTGGTATTTTGCTACGAAATCGGTTTCGTGGGGTGCCAACCCTGGGCGCCACCTTTATTTTGCTGCATCGTGTTAACTATCGCGAACGTTAGCAGAGTTTCCGAGTGATTTGAATCGGTTGTATTTCGTTACCTTGTATGAGCGCAACTAAACGATACCGAAACGTTTGCTATTGCTTGTTTGCGTTCTCTGCTTTATAAGCTTCTATTTAATACACCATATCTCAATTATTCCGAAAGAATTTGACGAAAAAAGTTAGATTCACAGTAGTGTCCAAGTCAAATATTTTTATGTTAGTTTTGCACATTGCTTAAATGATAAATAAAATGTAGAAATATTAAAACGCTATCAAAAAATTTTAAATATATTAAAATTTAAACAATCAAATATTCATATTTTTAACAGTATGTAGCTGCAGTTTTAAAGAGTTATCTGAAGTCGTTGCAGTCTATGGAAGCATTTGAGAGTTGGAACCAACACGGATACCAGTCTTCCGATCGGTCAGTTTATGCATTTTCTAGAGGGCTCATTCGAAGTATGAGTCAGGATCATGATCATTTTCTTAATTTACGCATGTTGGAAGAATGGCTACGAGTAAATCCCACTTTCCTGATATTGTGGCGTGATGTTTTCACTTACGTGTATAGCAAAAAGTCTTCGAAGTCTTTTAAATCGGGAATTGGCTTGTCCTGCAATTTACTACCAGTATTAGATGGTAAATATCCAGATTAATACATAATCTATTAAAAAAATTTTTTCGTTTACTATGTTTCCTCAGGTTTAGCGACTGGCACGAATTATACGCCAATTTTAGACATTCCACATATTATATTTGTGAACAGCAATTTACCGAATGAGTATCGCAATAAATGGCGTTTTTTGTTTTCATCAAAAATTATGGGCGAGAGTTTTTCAACAATGCTTGCTAAAATTGTCAATAAGGGGCCTACGCTCCTGGTCGTTGAAGATGAGGATCGTTACGTTTTTGCAGGATTCTGTCCAGTGTCGTGGTCCTTAAAATCACAGTTTTTTGGTAAGTTGATTGACGGAACAAGCTAATATTGAATTAAACATCTTTCACTTCAGGCAATGAAAGTTCAATGCTGTATACGTTGAGTCCTGAGATGCGTTGTTTTAACTCAACTGGATACAATGATCACTATCAATATTTGAATTTAAATCAGCAAACGATGCCCAACGGATTGGTGAGTAAATTTTCATACTTGTACACACAATTAAAGTTCGATGATTTATACGTTGGGTTTAGCGTTTAGCGCTACGGGCATTATCATTACTGAATTTGCAAACGATATCCAACGGACTTCTAATGAGAGTGGTTTGTTTGTGCGCGAATTGTTCATCAGAACCCGTACGAATCGACAGAACAATTTGAGCTTTCGTATGAAATTAATTTTTTCGTGATTTCTGACGCTAAATTTCAATAGTTAAGATTTCATAGCATGGAAATGCGATACGAAAGAGCAATGCGATGCGACAGGCAAATACATCGTCAGTAATACGCAGTGGTTGGCACTACAAAACTAATGGGTAGGGCAACCACAAATATGCTCAAGCATGTTTTTTTCTTATACTTTAAAACAAAATGCATAAAAAGGAAATACTAATTATAAAAAGATAAAACGTTTTAGCCATATTTGTTAGAGCATACTTCGGCATATTTCGGAATAAATGCATTTTTTGGATATTTTAGAAATAAATTCTAAATTTAGTGCATCTTCATAAAAATTTAATTTTTTTTTAATTATAGGGCCTGTGCCAATTGATAGAAAACTACTCTGGACGGTAAATTTTTGACAACTATGAGGTGAATAAAAATTGCCGAGCCCGTAGGACTAGTGTAAAATTTGACGGCAAATATCACACTTACCTGACGGTTTTGACATGTTTTTGTTGTAATATAATTGCTAAGACGTCTAATAAGTGCATGGCTTTCTGTTCTGAAGGAATTGGAACCAGAAATGACAAATATTTTCCTTATAAATGCTGCTGTTACGCCCCACCTTGCGTACCTCTTACTTGATGGGGTCCCACGTCGTCTTGGTAGTAGCGGCGCTTATGGTAGCCAGGGCTGCCAACTTGGCTCAAACCGTGCCATTTTTGGCCCTATTTTACTTCAAATGGCACTTCACTTTTTAATTTGGCACAAAGTGCCAAAATGACACTTGAAAAATAGTAAATTTCAATACATTTTTGTAAAATTCTTTGCGTGTACTTCATTTTCTCAACTACAATTTTCTAATTTCTATAGTGTATGCAACTGGTTTATCTTACCTTGGCATTGGACTTCTGTTTTAGGAACGTGTTTCAACTTTAAATACTAAATGGGAAGAATTTAAACGAATGGCATCTTTTTTGGCACTTTTATTTTTCTATTTGGCGCATTTTGGCACTTTTTTATCCCCAATATGGCAGTTCATACCTAAGTATAGTTGGCAGCCCTGATGGTAACACCAAGATATGGCCGCTCCGGTACGCTGGCCACCTGAAGGGACGGCTGCTGGAGTGTAGCCACGAAACTAATATTAGTATTTAATATTAAAACTTCAGAACCTTTAAACTACTTGCGATTGAAATAAGAAAACTTCTTTTATTTAAATTTGTATTCTAATTAAATTTTATTGGAGCGCGTGTCCGATCAGTTGTAAGGCGAGATACGAATTAACCTTTTCTTTTTGGCAAAACTGACGCCTTAGCCCAAGTGGAAGAAAATAACTGTTTTTAGGTTGGCAGTAGTACCAACCGTATGACAGTGCTGAATAGCGCTGCCATATCGATAGGGTTACCATTACATCACCATCCTTGCTCCAAGAGGCGATGGCAAATTGATGTGGAGGAATGAGATGCATAATCAAAAGATTACTTCCTTCCCCTCTTAACTCATTCGTCCATATCAACTTGTAGATATTTACTGAATTCGAAAAGAAGTTTTCCACTGGAACTAATAAACGCTATTATTTGGTCTTAATTAACTAATTCTAGTAATTTAATCTACCAATTTAGCATTGTGAAATATATTAAATTAAATATATTAGTATTATCATTTTTCTTGTAATCCTAATATTTTTCTTATTTACTATTGGACTTTTTTTATGTATAAATTTAATTCACTGGTGTAACTTAATATTTAAACATTATAACTAAGTACATTATCTTTGTATAAGTGACGTGAAAAGTTCATTTTAGTTAAATTTGAAATTTTCTTGAAATATAGAAATTCATATGTAATTGCAAATTTGCAAAACTAATTTATGTGACTTTTCGTATTCGATTTTTATGGATCGTCTTTGCTTTATCTTTCTTTTTATCGAAAATAGTAATATTAACACCATCTACTTTGGTTACAACGTGAGNGCGCTCGCGCTCGCGACCGGCGCTCACACCACGTCACGCTACGACGCGGCCCCCCGGCCAACCCCCCCCTTTCCCCCCTTCCCTCCCCCGTCTCCCGCCGTGGTGTAACGCAGCTAGATTTATTTTTTGTATACGTTGAAATAAAATTTGTATATATTTTAAACNGTCATATATATTTTCATGTTTGATTCTGGGTTCTTTTTGTACTAGCACCAGATCGTTTTCTTTAATCTGTACTGAACGAGAGTGTCTATCATACAAATCTTTATTACGGATTTTTTTTTATTAATTAATTCTTTGGTTATTGCATGTGATTTTTGCATACGGTATTTTACCTCCTTCGCATAGTTTTCGGCGTTATATATCGGGTCTATCTTTTCCCTTCGCAATTCGTGCGGTAAAGTTGCTTTTCTTCCGAAAACTAGTTCGAAAGGAGTAAATTGGTTATCAAATACAGTATTAGACGTTGTATTATGTAAAAAGGTAAAATATTTCAAATAAGTAAGTGTCCCAGTCAGAAAATGTTTCGCTCAAATAAGCGTAAATATTCGTTAAAAACTCTATGGTTGCGTTCCAACGGTTTCGTGGTGATGTGCTGTTGAAAAGCTGTGTTTTATATTTAAAAGTTTTGTAAGTTCTGATAAAATTTCATTCTTATATTCAGTTCCTAAATCAGTTCTAATAGAAGTCATTGTTCCGTATATTAATAGGAAGCTTTCAAAAATAGCTGAAGCCACAGTTTTGGCACTTTTGTCTGGTATCGCGATAGTTACTAAATATTTTGTTAGATCGCGAACTTGTTACCANTGTGAAGGCATTTTATAAAGGCTATTCAACTGATTTATCTTATTTTACCATTGCACTTTTGTTTGGAAAATGTAGCTTTATTTTATTGCTAAATGTAANGAACTTGTTACCAAATCTTGATTGTGGAAAGGGCCTATTGTGTCAATAATCACTTCTTCAAAAGGTTTACTAGGTGTGGGTGTTTAGACAAGATTTTCTCTGTTCTTAGGTTGAACTTTGTTCAGTAAACATATCTCACAACTTTTTACGAATTTTGATATATCTCGGGTCATGTTTTTCCAAAAATATTTAGTAGGAATTTTTGCATACAGTCTTTTGAGTCCACAATGTCCTCCACTTATTGGGTCGTTATGATAGATTGTCATAAGTTGATACTTCTTTTCGTCGTCAGTCACTGTTTCGACAGGATCTGTTAATATAATATGATATATCTTTAAATTTTATTTCCGCGATTTTTTAAGCTAGCAATTGTGAAATGACGGAAAAATTCANGTGTGTTTGGGGCAACAGCTTGTCTGCAGTAAAAAAGCATATATGTAATTTGTGTTGCAAAAGTGTGTGAAAACCAATCAATTAACTTATATGATCTCGGTTCCGATATTAAATAATCAATAATTGTTTATACCCGCATTTTGGCACATTCGCTCGTTCAATGTGCCATCTAATATATAGTGTCGCCATTCTCCTTACCTGCTTTTAAATGATGTCGTCACAAATTTCTGGCGGAGACATGAATACAG
>NW_016157363.1:164749-164889 GCF_001687245.7 Rhagoletis zephyria | reverse complement strand
TTCTTCAAATATTTTTCGTATTCCAGGTGTGCGCAGGCGTTTACTTTTTCGCATCGTATTTTTACATATTCGTAATTTAAATTTTTTTAATAAAATCAATTGGTGGTAGTTCATGATTGTGTGTTGATTAATATCACAAC
>NW_016157363.1:154866-164569 GCF_001687245.7 Rhagoletis zephyria | reverse complement strand
AATTTCATTCAAATGGAAATGACTTTATTTCCAAATTTTTGTTGACTTTATTTCGCTTTTGAAAAGGTAATAATGTCAATTGACTTTATTTCGCACCAGGGTGGGAAATAAAGTCAATTGACCTTATTTACATTGACCTTATTACCTGTCACCGCATATTCTGGTTTGTATCTCTAGGTAAGCTGATGGTCTGCTGTGCAACTGCTGGCATATATATTAACGGTGGCGTGGGTTTTGTGACTTGCCGCTATGCGAAGCCGTTATGTATATACGGGTGGCTGATGGTGGCGTGGCTCTCAAAAATTTATAACGGGGTATTCCTGCGTCTATGTATGCGTGTACCGTTGCGGTTGGCGTGATTTTGTATGTACATTCATACCGTTACTCACTGCTGCTATATGCCGATGGCGTGCTTATATACGTACATATATGTATGTAAATGTACCGCTGCTAGGATCGTTTTGTACATACATACCGCTGCTAAAACTGTTTTGCCGATGTCGTGGCTGTACCACTGCTACCACCACTACCACGCACCAAATTTTTGAACTTCCACGCACCAAACTTTGAACTTCCGCGCACCAAATTTTATTTTAAATTTTTATTTTGTGTAAATGTCTGGTTTTTAATTCATTGTCGCTTTGTTTTTGTAATTAAATTTTTTTTTGGAATTTTTTGTAATTAAATTTTTTTCCTTCCCCTTTTGTTTTATTTTTTTTTGTAATTAAATTTTATTATTTTTTGTAACTAAATTTTATTATTTTTTGTAAAGAAATTTTCGTTTTTATTAAAATGGCCACGGTCGCTATGTTACGCCCCGCCTTGCGTACCTCTTACTTGATGGTGTCGACTTGCTAGTAGCGGCGCTTATGGTGGCACCAAGATATGGCCGCTCCGGTACGCTGGCGTACACCTGAAGGGACGGCTGCTGGAGTGTAGCCTCAAAACTACTCCAAACCACTCGTGGTATTTAATATTTAAACTTGACAACCGTTAAACTACTTTCGATTGAAATAAGAGCGCGTGTCCGATTAGTTAGAAGGCGAGATACGAATTAACTTTTTCATTTTTGCAAAACTGACGCTTTAGCCCAAGTGGAAGAAAATAACTGTTTTTAGGTTGGCAGTAGTACCAACCGTACGACTGCTGAATAGCGCTGCCTTATCGATAGGGTTACCATTACACTGCATTTTGATCCATTGAATGTTGCATCGAGATAAAATCTCCACTTCTTCCTCCACTAGTTGCCTGCGTAAACAGCTTTTACGGAATTCCTGAGGGCCACATTGCGGGGTTACCATTAGAATGTTGAATTAACTTCGTAACGATTTTTATTTAGATTTGTGCTTATTATTTGAATACAATTTTTTTCCTCTAGAAGCAACAGCATTGACTTTATCGGCACATTTAGAAACTGTTAAGAGAGCTGAAGAAAAATTAAACGCTGTAAGTATCAGTTTTTAGCAAAAAACAGGGCTTTGTTGTGTTAAAAAGTGTTGTGGAAAAAGTATTTTACAGGGACTGAAATTTCTGCCTTTAAGTTCGTGCCTTTTCCATGTTTAAGAATGTATTCCACGATAACGGGCAATCATTTCTTTCTGCAAATTTATCCGAATATTTTGTTATTTAATGCAACGAAAATATTAAGTTATATTTTTTAGTAGGGATGTGCCGGGTATCCGGTAGATATCCGGAATCTGGCTTATCCGGCCGTTTTTCTGTTATCCGACTATCCGGCCGGATACTGGCTAAAATCCGGCCGGATTTCCGGATTTCGATTATAGAAGATTCCATTTAAAAATCTAGTTCAGAATTTTTTTTATAATAAAATTAAATAGTATCTAATTAGTAATTAGAGTTAAAAATTTATAAATTTTTCTTCTACAATTTTTATTGAGCTTGAGGCCGTTTTTAATGAAAAGCTTTTTGTGGAAAAGCAACAACATAAGGAGATACTTCATTGCCAGAGTAAACAAGTTGGAAATTTGATTCTTTGCGTCTGTAATAATAATAGAATGCTGTTTACACATTTGTTAGTGTTTGGCTGGTCTTCTTCTCCGATTTGTGGTGTGCGCATTAATGTTGTGACACAAGGGGAGGGACCTACGCCGACTCCGAACGGGGATTGTATTTTTATTATATATATATTATAATTTTTTTTTATAAAAGCTTACAAAATTCGCAGGAAACCAGTTGAGCCCGATTTTTGATTTTATATTTGTTTATATTAAATTTTTTAGTGCAAAGTGCAGGAAAAAGGGTAATGTTGAAGAAGATCGATTCTCCTGCTCCAGTTAAAAAATTTTAAATAAAAAAACTAGTTGAAAACAATTGTAGGGTTCTCCTTAACGAAAAAAAATAAAAAAAATAATAATTTGAAATGTTATAAAAAAGTTAGCAGACCCGGCGAACTTCGTCCCGCCCAAAATTAATTTTTTGTATTGAAACATTTTGGTCCAACATTTTCACCAACAGTTCATGATTTTCAGTGATGCATTTATCTTCTAATATTACGGTTTGGTGGTTGTCGGAAGACATATTTCACATTGCCATCTTAAATAACCTAGCAAAAGTGTATATGCATACAAAGATACGTAATAGCTTCAGTTCGTTTGAAAGGTGCCACGTCCCCTTTTAAAATAGCCCCAATTTTCTCTAAGAGTATGGGATTGATGTCATATATCTCCATACCATATTCTTGGATTCTACCACGAACTCTTCCAGAGAAATGCATGTGGCAGCACACCTGCAGCGTGCGGTAACACTATAAATGCCTCAAGCACAAATGCAACTATGCGTCAGATAAATACAGAAAATTATAATCTGGCATGACTATCCGCCTTTCTGTCTCTTTTTCGTACGGATTTCGTGCTGCTAAGTCGTGCTTGCCTAGACACTAATAAAAATACTTAATATTAATAGATTGAACAAATCCTTAGTTAGCTTTTAAACCAAAAATAAAGTTTTGCATATCTTTCTATATCCGTTTTTTCTTCCTTGCGAGTTTGAGAGGGATACTCTATTAAAACCTCCAAAGTGGTGACCCCGACGTGATCTCGCACTCGGGCAAGCGCGACAAGCACGTGTAAGCACATAACCAAACTTAAGGGTAAGACAATGCCGATCGAAATGAAAGACGGTGGGTTGCCTGGAGGCGCAGCCGAGGCAGGTTCACCGGCCGCGGCAACGGTCCCGCCCGCTAATACCATCGCGGTAGTCTATGCCAGGCTACCAATACCGCCAATGAGCAGCACAAATATTGAGGCCTGTTTTACTTCAATGGATTTTTGGTTTGATGCTTCAGCCATCACGGCCGAGAAGCAAAAAACGGCAACTGTTTTGGCAGCGCTGCACCCAAACGTCCCCGCTCAACTGGGGGATGTCATTGCATCGCTACCTCAAAACGACAGGTTCGAGTATGTGAGGCAAAGAATTATCGAGCACTTCGCCGATAGCGAACAGCGACGCCTCAACCGCGTACTCTCAGAATTGCCACTGGGGGATAAGAAACCGTCAGAACTATTCTTTGAAAAAAAGCGCGTCGCTGGCAACACACTCGGCGATACGGCGCTCAAAAGCCTCTGGATCAAACGTTTACCGGAGTTCGCACAAGCAGTTGTAGCAGCTTCATCCGGTTCTGCGACCGAATTTACGAAAATAGCCGACACTATAGTGGATGCTATCGCGCCGCTTCAAGTGAAGTCAACGAACTACGTGCATTCGTAATGGAACTAGACAAAAAGCTTGAAAAATTCGCTATTCGTTCGCGCTCGCGCAATCGTGGGCGGTCAAGCTCACGACCAAGAGCAAATGCCCGAAACAACTCTCAAACAACAGCAAATTCGCAAGAAACGTCATCTGTCGCAGCCCAAGATTGTTGGTACCACCAGAAATATGGGTCCGATGCTTGGAAATGCCGTATACCGTGCCGCCGCAGAAACCACGTAGTTCGAGCGGTAGCCTCCGCATCCGATGCATTGTGACTACGGAAGCGAGTGGCGGATGATAGCAAAGATACCGGCGCCGACGTGTCAGTCCTGCCCATCTCTGCCAGATCTCACGATATGCGACCCACCACGATCATCACTAACCGCGCCAACGTTTTCCAAGGTAACCCAGATTAAGGTATTCAACACAAACGACCCCTATGCTGATTTGTTGCTCGAGTTTGCTGATATCACGAAGCTGGCACCTTGTGGTTCTTCGACCAAATCCACGGTAGTTCACCGCATAGTGACCTCGGGTCAACCGGTATTTGCTCGTCCGCGACGCCAGTCGCCCGATATGTTGACCGCAGCACGAAACGAATTTAATTTTTTAATAAAGTCCGGCATCTGTCGTCCGTCTAGCAGCAACTGGGCAAGCCCGTTGCACATGGTGCGGAAAGGCGACGGATCCTGGAGACCATGCGGCGATTATCGTGCGCTTAATGCACAAACTGTACCCGACCGATATCCGCTCCCATATTTATCGGACTTTACATGCAACCTACAAGGTAAGATCATTTTCTCAAAGATCGATCTCCAACGTGCTTTTCACCATCATCTTCTAATATTACGGTTTGGTGGTTGTCGGAAGACATATTTCACATTGCCATCTTAAATAACCTAGCAAAAGTGTATATGCATACAAAGATACGTAATAGCTTCAGTTCGTTTGAAAGGTGCCACGTCCCCTTTTAAAATAGCCCCAATTTTCTCTAAGAGTATGGGATTGATGTCATATATCTCCATACCATATTCTTGGATTCTACCACGAACTCTTCCAGAGAAATGCATGTGGCAGCACACCTGCAGCGTGCGGTAACACTATAAATGCCTCAAGCACAAATGCAACTATGCGTCAGATAAATACAGAAAATTATAATCTGGCATGACTATCCGCCTTTCTGTCTCTTTTTCGTACGGATTTCGTGCTGCTAAGTCGTGCTTGCCTAGACACTAATAAAAATACTTAATATTAATAGATTGAACAAATCCTTAGTTAGCTTTTAAACCAAAAATAAAGTTTTGCATATCTTTCTATATCCGTTTTTTCTTCCTTGCGAGTTTGAGAGGGATACTCTATTAAAACCTCCAAAGTGGTGACCCCGACGTGATCTCGCACTCGGGCAAGCGCGACAAGCACGTGTAAGCACATAACCAAACTTAAGGGTAAGACAATGCCGATCGAAATGAAAGACGGTGGGTTGCCTGGAGGCGCAGCCGAGGCAGGTTCACCGGCCGCGGCAACGGTCCCGCCCGCTAATACCATCGCGGTAGTCTATGCCAGGCTACCAATACCGCCAATGAGCAGCACAAATATTGAGGCCTGTTTTACTTCAATGGATTTTTGGTTTGATGCTTCAGCCATCACGGCCGAGAAGCAAAAAACGGCAACTGTTTTGGCAGCGCTGCACCCAAACGTCCCCGCTCAACTGGGGGATGTCATTGCATCGCTACCTCAAAACGACAGGTTCGAGTATGTGAGGCAAAGAATTATCGAGCACTTCGCCGATAGCGAACAGCGACGCCTCAACCGCGTACTCTCAGAATTGCCACTGGGGGATAAGAAACCGTCAGAACTATTCTTTGAAAAAAAGCGCGTCGCTGGCAACACACTCGGCGATACGGCGCTCAAAAGCCTCTGGATCAAACGTTTACCGGAGTTCGCACAAGCAGTTGTAGCAGCTTCATCCGGTTCTGCGACCGAATTTACGAAAATAGCCGACACTATAGTGGATGCTATCGCGCCGCTTCAAGTGAAGTCAACGAACTACGTGCATTCGTAATGGAACTAGACAAAAAGCTTGAAAAATTCGCTATTCGTTCGCGCTCGCGCAATCGTGGGCGGTCAAGCTCACGACCAAGAGCAAATGCCCGAAACAACTCTCAAACAACAGCAAATTCGCAAGAAACGTCATCTGTCGCAGCCCAAGATTGTTGGTACCACCAGAAATATGGGTCCGATGCTTGGAAATGCCGTATACCGTGCCGCCGCAGAAACCACGTAGTTCGAGCGGTAGCCTCCGCATCCGATGCATTGTGACTACGGAAGCGAGTGGCGGATGATAGCAAAGATACCGGCGCCGACGTGTCAGTCCTGCCCATCTCTGCCAGATCTCACGATATGCGACCCACCACGATCATCACTAACCGCGCCAACGTTTTCCAAGGTAACCCAGATTAAGGTATTCAACACAAACGACCCCTATGCTGATTTGTTGCTCGAGTTTGCTGATATCACGAAGCTGGCACCTTGTGGTTCTTCGACCAAATCCACGGTAGTTCACCGCATAGTGACCTCGGGTCAACCGGTATTTGCTCGTCCGCGACGCCAGTCGCCCGATATGTTGACCGCAGCACGAAACGAATTTAATTTTTTAATAAAGTCCGGCATCTGTCGTCCGTCTAGCAGCAACTGGGCAAGCCCGTTGCACATGGTGCGGAAAGGCGACGGATCCTGGAGACCATGCGGCGATTATCGTGCGCTTAATGCACAAACTGTACCCGACCGATATCCGCTCCCATATTTATCGGACTTTACATGCAACCTACAAGGTAAGATCATTTTCTCAAAGATCGATCTCCAACGTGCTTTTCACCATCATCTTCTAATATTACGGTTTGGTGGTTGTCGGAAGACATATTTCACATTGCCATCTTAAATAACCTAGCAAAAGTGTATATGCATACAAAGATACGTAATAGCTTCAGTTCGTTTGAAAGGTGCCACGTCCCCTTTTAAAATAGCCCCAATTTTCTCTAAGAGTATGGGATTGATGTCATATATCTCCATACCATATTCTTGGATTCTACCACGAACTCTTCCAGAGAAATGCATGTGGCAGCACACCTGCAGCGTGCGGTAACACTATAAATGCCTCAAGCACAAATGCAACTATGCGTCAGATAAATACAGAAAATTATAATCTGGCATGACTATCCGCCTTTCTGTCTCTTTTTCGTACGGATTTCGTGCTGCTAAGTCGTGCTTGCCTAGACACTAATAAAAATACTTAATATTAATAGATTGAACAAATCCTTAGTTAGCTTTTAAACCAAAAATAAAGTTTTGCATATCTTTCTATATCCGTTTTTTCTTCCTTGCGAGTTTGAGAGGGATACTCTATTAAAACCTCCAAAGTGGTGACCCCGACGTGATCTCGCACTCGGGCAAGCGCGACAAGCACGTGTAAGCACATAACCAAACTTAAGGGTAAGACAATGCCGATCGAAATGAAAGACGGTGGGTTGCCTGGAGGCGCAGCCGAGGCAGGTTCACCGGCCGCGGCAACGGTCCCGCCCGCTAATACCATCGCGGTAGTCTATGCCAGGCTACCAATACCGCCAATGAGCAGCACAAATATTGAGGCCTGTTTTACTTCAATGGATTTTTGGTTTGATGCTTCAGCCATCACGGCCGAGAAGCAAAAAACGGCAACTGTTTTGGCAGCGCTGCACCCAAACGTCCCCGCTCAACTGGGGGATGTCATTGCATCGCTACCTCAAAACGACAGGTTCGAGTATGTGAGGCAAAGAATTATCGAGCACTTCGCCGATAGCGAACAGCGACGCCTCAACCGCGTACTCTCAGAATTGCCACTGGGGGATAAGAAACCGTCAGAACTATTCTTTGAAAAAAAGCGCGTCGCTGGCAACACACTCGGCGATACGGCGCTCAAAAGCCTCTGGATCAAACGTTTACCGGAGTTCGCACAAGCAGTTGTAGCAGCTTCATCCGGTTCTGCGACCGAATTTACGAAAATAGCCGACACTATAGTGGATGCTATCGCGCCGCTTCAAGTGAAGTCAACGAACTACGTGCATTCGTAATGGAACTAGACAAAAAGCTTGAAAAATTCGCTATTCGTTCGCGCTCGCGCAATCGTGGGCGGTCAAGCTCACGACCAAGAGCAAATGCCCGAAACAACTCTCAAACAACAGCAAATTCGCAAGAAACGTCATCTGTCGCAGCCCAAGATTGTTGGTACCACCAGAAATATGGGTCCGATGCTTGGAAATGCCGTATACCGTGCCGCCGCAGAAACCACGTAGTTCGAGCGGTAGCCTCCGCATCCGATGCATTGTGACTACGGAAGCGAGTGGCGGATGATAGCAAAGATACCGGCGCCGACGTGTCAGTCCTGCCCATCTCTGCCAGATCTCACGATATGCGACCCACCACGATCATCACTAACCGCGCCAACGTTTTCCAAGGTAACCCAGATTAAGGTATTCAACACAAACGACCCCTATGCTGATTTGTTGCTCGAGTTTGCTGATATCACGAAGCTGGCACCTTGTGGTTCTTCGACCAAATCCACGGTAGTTCACCGCATAGTGACCTCGGGTCAACCGGTATTTGCTCGTCCGCGACGCCAGTCGCCCGATATGTTGACCGCAGCACGAAACGAATTTAATTTTTTAATAAAGTCCGGCATCTGTCGTCCGTCTAGCAGCAACTGGGCAAGCCCGTTGCACATGGTGCGGAAAGGCGACGGATCCTGGAGACCATGCGGCGATTATCGTGCGCTTAATGCACAAACTGTACCCGACCGATATCCGCTCCCATATTTATCGGACTTTACATGCAACCTACAAGGTAAGATCATTTTCTCAAAGATCGATCTCCAACGTGCTTTTCACCATCATCTTCTAATATTACGGTTTGGTGNCCGGGCGGCCATGCAGAAACTGCGTCCTACACAGACAGCGCATCATTCGACTCCCAGAGTGTTTGTGTCTCCTGCACCTAATTCGGCTTCTCAGGTATTCGTGCGGAATGATTCGATCCGTCAATCACTCACACATCCGTATGACGGACCGTATCCCGTCGTAAAGCGATCACCAAAATTTTTTAAACTCCTCATACGAGGGAAACACACTAATATAAGCATCGATCGGCTCAAACCCGCATTCTTCGCCAATGACGATTATGAAGGTCCAGGCCACACCACACATCAAGAGAAATCTTCGCTTGCACCGGATCCTATAACGACGAAATCTACCCGCAGTGGGAGGCATGTATACATTCCTCTTCGATATAGGTAGTTTCGTCTGGACCGGGAGTACTGTGGCAGCACACCTGCAGCGTGCGGTAACACTATAAATGCCTCAAGCACAAATGCAACTATGCGTCAGATAAATACAGAAAATTATAATCTGGCATGACTATCCGCCTTTCTGTCTCTTTTTCGTACGGATTTCGTGCTGCTAAGTCGTGCNTTTAATAGATTGAACAATTCCTTAGTTAGCTTTTAAACCAAAAATAAAGTTTTGCATATCTTTCTATATCCGTTTTTGCTTCCTTGCGAGTTTGAGAGGGATACTCTATTAAAACCTCCAAATGCAGTGTGAAATCTTCGGTTTGTATGGGAGGTGCCACGCCCCCTATTCCAATAACCACAATTTTTCTCCATGAGTATGCGACTGTTTTCATATATCTCCATACCATGTTTGAGTACTCTACCATGAACACTTCCAGAGATATGCAGTATGAAAAATTCGGTTTGTATGGGAGGTGCCACGCCCCCTTTTCCAATAACCACAATTTTTCTCCATGAGTATGCGACTGTTTTCATATATCTCCATACCATGTTTGAGTACTCTACCATGAACACTTCCATAGACATGCAGTATGAAAAATTCGGTTTGTATGGGAGATGCCACGCCCCTTTTCTAATAACCACAATTTTTCTCCATGAGTATGCGATTGTTTTCGT
>NW_016157363.1:149877-154766 GCF_001687245.7 Rhagoletis zephyria | reverse complement strand
AAGCGCAGCTATTCCGCTGCAATTCACTTGACCATGTGGTTGTTGGTATTGTTGGTTTTTGCTAATAATTCTATTTTTTTAGAATGTTTAATTTTTTTTTTTTATGAGTGCTTAAGTTATTTGTTTTTGTTATTTTTTGGCCTTACAACAATTATATTCAACAATTTTTATTGAGCTCGAGGCCGTTTTTTAATTAAAATTTATTGTGGAAAAGCAACAATAATTTGAAAAAATGGTAGAAGTGATAGCTATTTCGGAAATCACGATTGTGTTGGCATAACAATAAATGAAAATAGTGGAAAAAAGCAAACGGAATTTACAAGGCGTACTTAGCACGGTGCATAGGCAACTAAAGCGGCCTAGAGCTCAATAAAAATTGTTGAATATAATTGTCATAAGGCCAAAAAATAACAAAAACAAATAACTTCTGCCTTACGACATAATTTAGTGCTTATCTAGTGCCAATTTACGCCGCAACTAAAAATTTCTGTAAATTTTGGTAAAATAATTTGGTAGCCATCTCTTCAACTGAAGTAAGCACTACACTATCAATATCTCTGAAATCAAAAAGCGCATATACTTCTACCTTACGACATAATTTGTGCCAATTTATGCCGGAAAAGAAAATTTTTCTCTGTAAATTTTGTTTAAAACATGTGGTAGCCATCTCTTCAGCTGAAGTAAGCACTGCAGTATCAATATCTCTGGAACCAGAAATCGCATGTATTTCCACCTTACGGCATAATTTGGTGCTTATCTAGTGCCAATTTTTGCCGCAAAAATTTTTATTTTCTCTGCAAATTTTGGTAAAAACATGTAGTAGCCATCTCTTCAGCTGAATTTATTTGAGGGGAACAAATTGTCCAAAATCGCAGAACAAATGGATATCAAAATAAAGGGATCGGAAAAAGCTGAAAAATTAACATCCCTACTCGGAGCTCTAGCGACCGTATAATAACTTGCTGTCTGCACAGGCAAAATTTTTTGTCTTGATAATGTTGGCAAGCAGTAATTATCAGAGATTTTGTCTTGATAAATATTGCCAGAAATTTGGCACTTAATATATTTATATATTTATATTTTTTAAATTTTTTTAAGTGATTAAATCCGGCAAAAATAGCCATCTTAAAGCTTAAACAGACGGCAGCGTTGATCCGGACTAACTCGGACTTAATCCGGATCAACTGCAGTTAACAATGGAATGGCCCTTAAAAGAAAGCAATTTTGATTTTGTGCCATGGCACTCTCATCTCCTTTTCGGCGGTATCTTTGCGGTCCGTTAGGCACATTTTGAAATTTTGAAATTCCATTCTTGGCTTCGACTGCGACAGTCGTTTTGACTCAGAAGCAGTGCTGCCGTTCGCTAATTTTCAGGCGAAGTGAATACACACATACAAATAATACTAAATACAATAAAGGCCCGTTTACATACAACTTTGGCGTTGCGTTGGCGTTGGCGTCGCTTCGACAGCTGACTGTGAATACATGCATTTATATGAAAGTCTCCATATAACCAAAGTTGGGCAACGCCAACGCAAAAACAAAACAGAAAGATGGCGAACTCTCAACTTTTCGCGTGCGTCGTTCGTCAGCTGTTCTAATTAATCAAAATTATGTGAAATAATTTTCATATTTAATCAAATGCGAGCAAGAAGAAATATAGTTTTTAATGCAATTATTGATATAAAATTTTGATTTAAGTATCTGCCGCTAGTATGTTAATTTAGTGAGCAAAGTATTCGCTGCTAAGCGTTCATTGTAGCAAGCACTTAAGCAAGCCTTAGGTAATTTTGAACAGTTACAATAAGTCAAAGCAGTGAGAAGCTACAATTTTATGGCTTTTGCTACTTCGACTTTGGTTTTTTAAACACTGTTTCAAACAACAATAATTACATTTGAAAACAAGCGAGAGCTCGCAAACTGCTCGGTGTGCGATAAAAAGTTGGCTTCGTTCCTTTTCGTACAGAGAAGATGGCCAGTTACCTCGTGAGTGCACGGCGTGCACACTTGTCTGTATCGTTGATGTTGCTCATTTTTGGTACAAAATTCTAATGAAGACGAAATACAATATTTTTATCGTGTTTAAATTCTAGACGGCGAACCATAAATCGCGACTAGTTACGATTAATTAGAAATTAAAGTTCGGTATTTGTGGAGAAGTGTAAAGAACAGATTTTGGAAAGCTGTTTCTACAATGGTATGTATTATTCAGTTCTGTGATTAATCAATTTTCTGATTAATAAAATTAATTTAAGCTTTTAAACAAAGTTCTCAAAAAAAAACTTGTACTTTATTATACTGAAATTCAGTCAACTACAAAACTGCATACTCTAAGAAATTTTGTTTAAAAGTTGAAAATTTTGGTGAAAATTTGTCGAATTTTCCCAAACTTTGTAAAAACAGCGAAAAAAAATTTGCAGCATAAATTGGCA
The DNA here is from genome assembly GCF_001687245.7 of Rhagoletis zephyria. NCBI lineage: Eukaryota > Metazoa > Arthropoda > Insecta > Diptera > Tephritidae > Rhagoletis > Rhagoletis zephyria. Next base: position 152,334 of record NW_016157363.1, on the reverse strand, counting down.
CGAGATAAGCACTAAATTATGCCGTAAGGTAGAAGTATATGCGCTTTTTGGTTCCAGAGATATTGATAGTGTAGTGCTTACTTCAGCTGAAGAGATGGCTACTACATATTTTTACCAAAATTTACAGACAAAAAAAAATTTTGCGGCATAAATTGGCACTAAGTAAGCACTAGATTATGCCGTAAGGTAGAAGTATATGCGCTTTTTGGTTCCAGAGATATTGATAGTGTAGTGCTTACTTCAGCTGAAGAGATGGCTACCACATGTTTTTCCCAAAATTAGCAGAGCACTAAATTTTTATAGCGGCATAAATTGGCACTAAATAAGCACTAAATTAGGGCATGTGTGCCAAACCAATCGGTGAATGTTGTATTGATTGCTTCAGGGACTGTCGACAGCTGAACAAGATGGTATTTAAAGACAGGTTTCCGGTACCGCGTATGGAGGATATAATCGATCATTTGGAAGGGTTTAAAATTTATAGCGCACTGGACATCGTAAACGCCTTTTTGCACGTACCTATTGAAAAGGAAAGTCGACGATACACAGCTTTTGTCACAAAAAGAGGGACGTACGAGTTTAACTTTGCTCCTTTCGAGTTTTGTAACTCTCCGGCAAATTTCATTCATTACATTAATGCTATATAATATACATGGATGATATAATCGTTTATTCAGTAGACAAGGAACCGGGTTTGCAAAAAGTAAGAAAAGTTCTTGACATAACAGCTGCATTAGCGTGGGACGAAAATCCGTTTTTTTTTCGAATTTTGATTGGTAATAGTAAAAATATGGTTCATTGTTCTCTAAAAACAATCTGTGTGAAAGATGAAAATTTTTCGTCAATATCTTAGGCTCGCCCAAGTCCATCAAAGTTTAAGTGCTAAAAAAATTTTTTTTTTACTACTTTGATTCTCTACAAAAAAGGTTCATATACAAAATTATGTAAGACTAATACTTTCGAAAATAATTGAAATTTTAGTAAAAAAATGTGTTATTTAATGTATTTATTAATTTAATTTTTTTTGAGCACATTTAACTTTGATGGACTTGGGCGAGCCTAAGATATTGACAAAAAAAGTGTTATTATTAATTTTAATTTTTTGAACACATTGAACTTTGATGGACTTGGGCGAGCCTAAGATATTGACCAAAAATTTTCATCTTTCACACAGATTGTTTTTAGAGCATAGTGATCCATATTTTTGCTATTACCAATCAAAATTCGAAAAAAGCGGATTTTCGGCCCACGCTAATACAAATCGTCGTTTAAAGTACAAAACCGAGTAACTGACATCCGCTACCAAAAATTGGATTTGCTCACACAAGCTCTTGGTTCAATCCTTATCCATTCGTCCTGAAACATACTAGCCAGAAATGCGATTGCTTTATAAAAAAGAGAACCACTTTGACATATAAGTGTTTTTGCCCTCTATAAAAAAAAATATATGCAACCTCACATACTCAAATTCCCCAAACTACGACAGTTAAGTATCTTGGTGTGCATCTTGATAAAAGGCTGACTGGGAAGCACATACATACATATTAAAGCTAAAGTGAAGCAACTAAACCAAAAAAAAACGAAAGAAATTATATGTGGTTTTTAGAAAGAACTCACAGCTGAGCATGAAAAATAAGGTGACTATATACAAAGCAGTTCTTAAACCGATTTCGACTTATGCTATACAACTCTGGGGAGCGGCAAGCAATATTATCAATCTAAAACTCCTAAATAGGCTCTTAGCAGGTGCTCCTTGGTATGTGAAAAATGGTGAATTACATAAAGATCTCAATATACCATATAGAGCAAGAGCCCGCAACGGCCAAACCTTCGTTATTTTATAAAGACTGAAAGCTTCTTTATGTATGTCCCGAACACAGGTAATAACGAACCCTGACTATGAAATTTGGATAGTGGTGGCTTTGGCAGGTACCAGGTAGTAAAGGTGTATAAAATAGAACCTCAAATTCGTTATAGTATAAAGCTGTAGCGGCCCATTTCCATTAATAGTTTATTTGTGTAACCATGTACTTATATTTTGTAATGCAACTCTGTGTATTCATTTCATGTAACAACCCTGTATTTCAATTTTACGTTATTTTGCAACTCTGTATTTATATCTAGCACTACAACCCTGTGCATTGCATTGACATTTGTGATTCCTATAAATACTCGAGCTTGTACTGTGAATTTTTAATTAGCTGCGGGCCTTTGACGAGTGCGGTTCTCGTCCGATATTGCTTCGGACAGTCCAAACTCATAAAAATAAACTCAAAGCTAAAAGTTCTTATATTTTTCTGTAACTTGTGTTTTTTTTATAAACAATAAACGTGTCACATGACATACAAACTGCGAAGCAAAAGGACTCTCAGCATTTCATTGGCGCCCAATTTTATGGCTTCGAACGACTCCAATTGCGACTCACCAACAAGCATGGCTACCTTTTCATCAGAGCAG
>NW_016157363.1:146924-149852 GCF_001687245.7 Rhagoletis zephyria | reverse complement strand
TTCCCAAACTTTGTAAAAACAGCGAAAAAAAAATTGCAGCATAAATTGGCACTAGATAAGCACTAAATTATGCCGTAAGGTAGAAGTATATGCGCTTTTTGGTTCCAGAGATATTGATAGTGTAGTGCTTACTTCAGCTGAAGAGATGGCTACCACATGTTTTTCCCAAAATTAGCAGAGCACTAAATTTTTATAGCGGCATAAATTGGCACTAAATAAGCACTAAATTAGGGCATGTGTGCCAAACCAATCGGTGAATGTTGTATTGATTGCTTCAGGGACTGTCGACAGCTGAACAAGATGGTATTTAAAGACAGGTTTCCGGTACCGCGTATGGAGGATATAATCGATCATTTGGAAGGGTTTAAAATTTATAGCGCACTGGACATCGAAAACGCCTTTTTACACGTACCTATTGAAAAGGAAAGTCGACGATACCCAGCTTTTGTCACAAAAAGAGGGACGTACGAGTTTAACTTTGCTCCTTTCGAGTTTTGTAACTCTCCGGCAAATTTCAATCATTACATTAATGCTATATAATATACATGGATGATATAATCGTTTATTCAGTAGACAAGGAACCGGGTTTGCAAAAAGTAAGAAAAGTTCTTGACATAACAGCTGCATTAGCGTGGGNGAAATTTTGTTTAAAAGTTGAAAATTTTGGCGAAAATTTGTCGAATTCCCAAACTTTGTAAAAACAGCGAAAAAAAATTTGCAGCATAAATTGGCACTAGATAAGCACTAAATTATGCCGTAAGGTAGAAGTATATGCGCTTTTTGGTTCCAGAGATATTGATAGTGTAGTGCTTACTTCAGCTGAAGAGATGGCTACCACATGTTTTTCCCAAAATTAGCAGAGCACTAAATTTTTATAGCGGCATAAATTGGCACTAAATAAGCACTAAATTAGGGCATGTGTGCCAAACCAATCGGTGAATGTTGTATTGATTGCTTCAGGGACTGTCGACAGCTGAACAAGATGGTATTTAAAGACAGGTTTCCGGTACCGCGTATGGAGGATATAATCGATCATTTGGAAGGGTTTAAAATTTATAGCGCACTGGACATCGTAAACGCCTTTTTGCACGTACCTATTGAAAAGGAAAGTCGACGATACACAGCTTTTGTCACAAAAAGAGGGACGTACGAGTTTAACTTTGCTCCTTTCGAGTTTTGTAACTCTCCGGCAAATTTCATTCATTACATTAATGCTATATAATATACATGGATGATATAATCGTTTATTCAGTAGACAAGGAACCGGGTTTGCAAAAAGTAAGAAAAGTTCTTGACATAACAGCTGCATTAGCGTGGGACGAAAATCCGTTTTTTTTTCGAATTTTGATTGGTAATAGTAAAAATATGGTTCATTGTTCTCTAAAAACAATCTGTGTGAAAGATGAAAATTTTTCGTCAATATCTTAGGCTCGCCCAAGTCCATCAAAGTTTAAGTGCTAAAAAAATTTTTTTTTTACTACTTTGATTCTCTACAAAAAAGGTTCATATANTTAGCGGCATAAATTGGCACTAAATAAGCACTAAATTAGGGCATGTGTGCCAAACCAATCGGTGAATGTTGTATTGATTGCTTCAGGGACTGCCGACAGCTGAACAAGATGGTATTTAAAGACAGGTTTCCGGTACCGCGTATGGAGGATATAATCGATCATTTGGAAGGGTTTAAAATTTATAGCGCACTGGACATCGAAAACGCCTTTTTACACGTACCTATTGAAAAGGAAAGTCGACGATACCCAGCTTTTGTCACAAAAAGAGGGACGTACGAGTTTAACTTTGCTCCTTTCGAGTTTTGTAACTCTCCGGCAAATTTCAATCATTACATTAATGCTATATAATATACATGGATGATATAATCGTTTATTCAGTAGACAAGGAACCGGGTTTGCAAAAAGTAAGAAAAGTTCTTGACATAACAGCTGCATTAGCGTGGGACGAAAATCCGTCTTTTTTTTCGAATTTTGATTGGTAATAGTAAAAATATGGTTCATTATTCTCTAAAAACAATCTGTGTGAAAGATGAAAATTTTTCGTCAATATCTTAGGCTCGCCCAAGTCCATCAAAGTTTAAATGCTAAAAAATTTTTTTTTTTACTACTTTGATTCTCTACAAAAAAGGTTCATATACAAAATTATGTAAGACTAATACTTTCGAAAATAATTGAAATTTTAGTAAAAAAATTTGTTATTTAATGTATTTATTAATTTAATTTTTTTTGAGCACATTTAACTTTGATGGACTTGGGCGAGCCTAAGATATTGACAAAAAAAAAGTGTTATTATTAATTTTAATTTTTTGAACACATTGAACTTTGATGGACTTGGGCGAGCCTAAGATATTGACCAAAAATTGTCATCTTTCACACAGATTGTTTTTAGAGCATAGTGATCCATATTTTTGCTATTACCAATCAAAATTCGAAAAAAGCGGATTTTCGGCCCCCGCTAATACAAATCGTCGTTTAAAGTACAAAACCGAGTAACTGACATCCGCTACCAAAAATTGGATTTGCTCACACAAGCTCTTGGTTCAATCCTTATCCATTCGTCCTGAAACATGCTAGCCAGAAATGCGATTGCTTTATAAAAAAGAGAACCACTTTGACATATAAGTGTTTTTGCTCTCTATAAAAAAAAATATATGCAACCTCACATACTCAAATTCCCCAAACTACGACAGTTAAGTATCTTGGTACATCTTGATAAAAGGCTGACATGGGAAGCACATACATACATATTAAAGCTAAAGTGAAGCAACTAAACCAAAAACAAAAACGAAAGAAATTATATATGGTTTTTAGAAAGAACTCACAGCTGAGCATGAAAAATAAGGTGACTATATACAAAGCAGTTCTTAAACCGATTTCGACTTATGCTATACAACTCTGGGGAGCGGCAAGCAATATT
>NW_016157363.1:117911-146899 GCF_001687245.7 Rhagoletis zephyria | reverse complement strand
ATCAATCTAAAACTCCTAAATAGGCTCTTAGCAGGTGCTCCTTGGTATGTGAAAAATGGTGAATTACATAAAGATCTCAATATACCATATAGAGCAAGAGCCCGCAACGGCCAAACCTTCGTTATTTTATAAAGACTGAAAGCTTCTTTATGTATGTCCCGAACACAGGTAATAACGAACCCTGACTATGAAATTTGGATAGTGGTGGCTTTGGCAGGTACCAGGTAGTAAAGGTGTATAAAATAGAACCTCAAATTCGTTATAGTATAAAGCTGTAGCGGCCCATTTCCATTAATAGTTTATTTGTGTAACCATGTACTTATATTTTGTAATGCAACTCTGTGTATTCATTTCATGTAACAACCCTGTATTTCAATTTTACGTTATTTTGCAACTCTGTATTTATATCTAGCACTACAACCCTGTGCATTGCATTGACATTTGTGATTCCTATAAATACTCGAGCTTGTACTGTGAATTTTTAATTAGCTGCGGGCCTTTGACGAGTGCGGTTCTCGTCCGATATTGCTTCGGACAGTCCAAACTCATAAAAATAAACTCAAAGCTAAAAGTTCTTATATTTTTCTGTAACTTGTGTTTTTTTTATAAACAATAAACGTGTCACATGACATACAAACTGCGAAGCAAAAGGACTCTCAGCATTTCATTGGCGCCCAATTTTATGGCTTCGAACGACTCCAATTGCGACTCACCAACAAGCATGGCTACCTTTTTTCGCAGTTGATGGTTACCACTAGCGAAGCAATACAGTTAAACATGATTTACGGCCTTTTATCGATAAAAATTAGAGAGCGTGTGCGCCGTGATTCATTTTTAACATTTGACGAGTTAATAGCACGTTGTCGAGAAGCGGAATTGTTTTTGGCAGAAGCAAAGCAACTTACGCCGGCAGTTAATGAGGAACCCGAAAATGCTAACGGCCCAAAACGGTGTTCTTTCTGCAGACTTCGAGGCCACACTGTAGATGTTTGCTTTAAGAAGAAAAAGGAGCAACAGTCACAGCAGGCAAAACCACAACAGCAACAGCAATCTGGCACGACCAGTACAAGCACAGTAGCGTCGCAAGTGAAACGCGCAGCAGCGTTCGCATGTTACGGTTGTGGTGCACCAGGCGTGTACCGCGCGAATTGCCCAAAATGCAGTGGACACAGTAGGGAGAGCCCACAGTATTTAGCTTTCAACAGTGTATCCACCACTATCGTTGGCAGATCGATTCCATCGGCCCACATTACGATGTTCGGTATGCAAGGTGAGGCGTTATTCGATTCTGGAGCGAAGACCAGTGTAGCCAGCGCAAACTTAAAAAGAATTTTGACCAGCAAAGGGTGTGTTTTCCAAGACGTAATGGCAGACGTTACCTTGGCAGATGGCACCACAACCACTCAAAAGGTTTTGTCCACTATTTGTGACATCACTATCGGCAACAGAAATCGAAAAATAAGGATGATATCTTTACCAAATGCTACAAAGAATCGAACTCTCATAGGGGCAGACTTTATGGAACAAGCGGGCATTGTGTTGAATATGGCACAGCGCTTCTAGTACTTTGAAGACGAACCAAAGATGAAATACGACTTTACAAAACCCAGCACTAGTGATCTACCATCTGCTATCGACATAGCTGGGCGCGTGTAGTAACAGGCAACATGCAGTCACCTGGTACCAAAGCTAAGAGCGAGTACTCCAACTTCATACGCTACGTCGAAAAGTACAATAGCAACTCAGTTGTTGCGGACGCGCCAGAGATCTGTCCAGAAATAAACTTTGGTCCATCAGTAAAGAACAAACGCTCACACTCGAACGATTATTCACCACACTCCGTTCAGAAGATCTTCAGAAGCTCCTTACCGGTTGGCGAAAGGACACCGGAGAACTCTTCTCGGTTGTTTGCACCCCCAATGCGAACCAAATCCGGCAATATCGATTACGAGAACTTTTGTGATGACAATTTCTTCCCACTGTACTCATTCGAAGTAAGTTTGTCACCACAGTCAGTTGGTTACGAGCTGACGATGAAGCAGAAGATGGAACTTGACATTGCTACTCACGCATGCTGACATCTTTAAAGAGCCGACGTCTGCAACACCGTATGCTACACATCACATCGACACGGGCGGGCATCCTCCAATTGCTTTGCCGCCATACCGCCTATTACCACAACGTAAAGATCTGTTGAAGTTAGAGCTCGATAAAATGCTCAATACGGGAGTTATCGTGGAATGCGAATCACCATGGGCAGCTCCCGTAGTAATAGTACCAAAGAAGTCAGGCGGCATACGGATTTGCGTCGACTATAGAGAGTTGAATGCGATCACCAAACCAGATCGGTACCCGCTGCCGCGAATTGACGACTTGTTGCATGAAGCCAAGGACACAAACTTCATGTCCACTTTGGATTTGCAATCCGGGTATTGGCAAGTCGGGATGAAGGACGAAGATCAGGACAAAACAGCGTTTGTTACCCCGTTCGGCATGTACATATTCACGCGTATGCCATTCGGCTTGCGAAACGCGCCAGCAACGTTTCAGCGCCTAATAGATCGACTTAAAGTCTCTTTAGGAAAAATAGTTTTAGTTGCATATTTGGACGATATAATTTTATGTTCGAAAAATTTTAAAGAACACCTAGAGGAACTGAGCCGGCTATTCGAGCGCTTACAAAAATTTGGTCTCAAGGTAAACAAAGAAAAATGTCGCTTTGCTTGCCATGAAGTAAAATATTTGGGGCACATATTGACTCCAGATGGCATCAAGGTTGATCCAAGCAAGGTTACTGCAATAACAATGCGTAAATCCCCAAGAAACGTCAAGGAGTTGCTGTCCTTTCTCCAAGCGTGTTCCTGGTATAGACGGTTTGTGCCTCTATTCGCAGACGTCGCCAAACCGCTTTCGCAGCTGACGAAGAAGAACGCCAAATGGACTTGGACTGACCAGCAGCAGACGGCCTTCGATAAGATGAAACGGCTTTTAACAACTTCGCCTATACTAAAACAAGCTGACGAGAACTTGCCATTTATTCTCAAAACCGATGCTAGTGGCTATGCTCTAGGGGCAGTCCTGATCCAGGGGGAGGGACCAGATGAACATCCTATAGAGTACGCAAGTAGGCTGCTGACGAAAGCGGAGCAAAATTATTCCACTATTGAGCGTGAAGCTCTTGCCATCGTATGGGCAGTGCAAAAGTTTCGCGGTTATATAGAAGGATCCGATATAACGCTTATCACGGACCACCGACCGCTGAAATGGTTAATGACGATCAAGTCACCCACAGGACGACTAGCTCGGTGGGCATTGCTTATACAGCCTTACAATATACACATCGATTACAAGCCAGGGAAAACGAACGTTGTAGCTGATATGCTGTCAAGGCCTCCGTGCGAAGAGAACCATAGAATTGATGAAGCATGCAATATTTGCTCTTTTGGTATTGATCTCCCGCGACGAGGAGCCAAGGATATACGTGAAGGTCAGCTTAGTGATCCCGATCTTAAAACCATTATCGACTGCTTCGAAAATAAATCGGATGATGCGGCACATTGGTCCAAAAGAGGTTATACACTCAACGATGGGGTACTCTACTGTTACAACGACGAAGACAGCGAAGATGCGCAACTGGTCGTTCCTAAATCAGAGCGTCCAGCCATATTGGACCATTATCACAATAAAGACACAGCAGGTCATTACGGAATCGACCGAACATCATACAAAATAACGTCACGGTATTATTGGCCCGGGATACGGAAAGATATCGAGAAGCACGTCCATAATTGTACTGATTGCCAGCGATACAAAGCAACAAACTTGAAGCCAATGGGCTTGTACCAAACGATTTCAAGCAAGCAACGCTTCGAAATCATAGCCATCGATCTGTTTGGGCCACTGCCACCAGATGCCAATGGGATGCAGTGGATATATATTGTTGAGGACGTAGCAAGTCGATGGGTGGAGCTCTTCGCGTTAATGGAGGCTACTGCGGAAAATTGTGGGAAAACCCTGATAGATGAGGTATTCCTGCGTTACGGAGTCCCAAGACGAATTATCAGTGACAATGGAGTGCAGTTTGTATCCGCAGTGATGCAGAAGGTTGTATTCTGCCTTGAAATAAGTCAGGTGTTCACACCGGTATATCATCCCCAGGCGAATCCGGTGGAGCGAAAGAATCGAGACATGAAGGCACAGTTGGCGATATTGGTCGGTAAGCAGCATCGCACTTGGGCAGAAAAGCTCCCCGCCATACGATTCGCTATGAATACCACTCGCTGCCAAAGCACTGGGTATTCTGCAGCGTTTCTTACATTCGGGCGTGAACCAAGAACTATAGACGATGTCCAGCATGATTTAAGGTCAATCATTCAGTCGGAGAACTTTGTTGCCGAAATCACACCATACTTAGCCACGCTCACTGAAGTGTTCCAAGCTGCTCGCGAATGTGAACGGAAGCAGCAAGATGCTAACAAGCGTGCTTCTAACCTACGACGGCGTGATCAGGAAGATTTGGAAATTGGCTCTAAGGTTCTGGTCACCACACATGTTCTAAGCAATGCTACCAAGGGTGTAACGTCCAAATTCGCACCACGACGAGACGGGCCTTATGTTATCATCGGTAAACAGGGTTCTACTTCCTACGTGATTGCTCACGAGGACAACCTGCAACATCCTTTGGGAACATATCATGCATCTTCACTAGTACCATATCGCAGTTCCAGTGACGAATACGAAGGTCCCATTAACATGATACGGCGTAGAGGACGACCCCGAAAGACCACATAGGATGCTTCATCGGGACGACTTCAGCATCCTAGGGGGAGACTGTAGCGGCCCATTTCCATTAATAGTTTATTTGTGTAACCATGTACTTATATTTTGTAATGCAACTCTGTGTATTCATTTCATGTAACAACCCTGTATTTCAATTTTACGTTATTTTGCAACTCTGTATTTATATCTAGCACTACAACCCTGTGCATTGCATTGACATTTGTGATTCCTATAAATACTCGAGCTTGTACTGTGAATTTTTAATTAGCTGCGGGCCTTTGACGAGTGCGGTTCTCGTCCGATATTGCTTCGGACAGTCCAAACTCATAAAAATAAACTCAAAGCTAAAAGTTCTTATATTTTTCTGTCACTTGTGTTTTTTTTATAAACAATAAACGTGTCACATGACATACAAACTGCGAAGCAAAAGGACTCTCAGCATTTCAAAGCTCATTTTTTTATATATTTTATTCGTAGTAATATTAAAAACTGCGTCGTTCATTGCCAGATACTTAGCATGGTTCCTTCCGCCTGCCAGACACCCTTAAACCATGATAAATTGTAGTTATACTATCGTCATAGTATAAAAGCTCATTTTGAAATACAGTATATTTTGCTTAGCTGCACATCCTTCTTTGCACGAAAAACTTGTGCACGTAACCGAAAAAGGCACTTAAGCGAATTTTCTTTACTACTTCAATGAGGAAGGTATCCGAATCCCTATGAAACCAAATATTGGCGGAGCACTTACCATGTAGAAATTACTGCAAGCGAAATTTTTACCGAATGTCATCTAATTATCTATATAACTACATAAATTGATAGCCATTTTCGTTGTTCTGCGAGATGAGCAAAATAAATAAAAGGTTGTAAAATTAGGTAATTGTAGGGCCAGTGCAGGTAAACGTAATACTTTCATTGATAATTGATACTAGTCGCACAATTTTTAAGGCAGGTATCGCCAATGTGCAGGTATGTTGCATGCATCTATCGGAGCAGTTTCCTTATAAATGTTAAAAATAATGCTTTTGATTCGCATTTTGGGGTAGGTATCTTAAATGTGCACTTAAGCATAGAGGCAGCAAAGCAAAATATACTGTATGTCACTTGGGGAACTATCAAAAGATGTTTCCTCACTTGCCAGACCGTTTTGACAGTTTCATTAAAAGTCGTAGGTGTGAGCATGAAGAAACTGATAAATATTATACGTTCGTTAGTTACCTATCGGAGTCGGCGGTCCTTACAAGCCGAGTTCCAATTTCTTACAAAATTTGTTAATGCCAATGGCTATTCGCTATGCCACAAAGCCTATTTTTTGCAAAATTTTATAAGAAATATAAACGTAAAATTAGACTAAAAATCTATAAAAAGAGTTTATTTGAGAGAAAATTATTTAGAATAAAATGTTCATGCCAATAAAATAAATATCTAATAAGTATATTAATGTGTTGGAGTCTTATGAACTTTTTTTTTATTTAATTTAATTAAAATTTCGATATTGTATTAAAAATTTATTGTTTACTATAGGAGAGAAAAATTATTTTTATAACTCTCTGGAGAAAATTTCAAGTTGTCAAATGACCCAAAAAACTCTGAGACACGTAGGTAAATTTAATTTTGGATCCTAGATTATGGATCTATATACCGTTTTTTCATATCAGATCATTTTCCCAAGATATTTTAATTTTTACGAAAAAATTTATGTTTAGCAAGAAAACCTAAAAAGATAACAAATCTTTTGAAATGTTTTTATATATATTAAAGCTGTTCTTTTGCTTGAAATAAAGTCAATACGATTGTTCGTCACTGTATGTGTAGATTTATTTTATCTTTAAATCCGACAAATGAGTTCCTTTGTTTTCTCAATTTTATAAATATTTGTTCAATAAATGAATGAATTGAAAAATTTTAATTTTTTACTGAAATCTACCTCTGTTTATTTTTAACTCTGTCACATGAAAACAAATAAACCGGTGAGGGCACGCTGCTTTCAGACGCACTTAACCAAAATAAGTCCGAACGCGCTCGTTGCATTGCGCGACAGCCTTTAACTAAAAATAACGGTTTTCCAAGTTGTGATCCATTTTTTTTGTCAACAGAATATTTTAGAGTAAAATTTTGCATATATGGTTTTTTTCTGTGTGACAAAGTGGTGGAGAAGACTATTATTTTTATATTTTTACCAAGAATTTTATAAAAATTTACCCATAAAAATTATTTATAAATAAATAGAAAATATGTTCTTGAAGAGTTTTTAATAACAATGAAAATGACGGTTGAATTGTCAAAATCGGTAAATTAGTTCGTCTATTATTGAATTTTCAAGTAAAAAGGACAAAAAAAACACTTGCCGATGTATAAGAAAATATTATTTTTTTTTTGTAAAAGTAAAGTTACACATTTGTTTGTATTGCCAATGGTTATCAAAAAATAACACTACTGATTGGAAATAAAATATCACATAATTCTAGTGGCCCGTTTCAGAAATTCTGACTCTGTAGCGAAATAAAAACTCAACAAAACTAACCCAGCCAGCAAAATCATCGTAAACAAGCTCGTAATTGGATATTTTCTCGAAGAAAAACCGGATTAAAAATCGTTTATGATAGCCGTTTACGAGTCTTTTTCGAGCACTTTTTCGCTTTAAATTGTGCATCGCCTACGAACAGTCGTAAACGGATCGAAATTTTTTCACGCAGTTTCTTCCATGCAAATTATGTGCGACATTTTTTTTTGTATGGAAGAAACTGCGTATAAGAAATTGTCAAAAAACAAAGAGGTTTTCTAGCTATTCAAGCGTGCACTTTATTATACTAAAATTAAATGGGCTATAAAACTGCATACTTAAAATTTTTCTAAAAAATCTGATTTGAAAGTAGAACTTCATACTAACTATATTTTTATAAAAAACAATTAGGGAAGAAATCAGAATAAAAAACTTTGCATTCATGACGAAAAATTCTATGTGCCAATATTTTTTCCCGGTACTGTATATGTGAAGTTATTTTCAGATAAATAAATATTAACAAACTATCTATTAACAATTAAATAAGAGGGGTTTAATATATTATATATTATATTATAAAGTTGCTGAATTTATTTTTTATCTTTTTTGCCGATAGGCTGCCAGTTTTTTTTGCCGGTCGTGTGCATATTGGAAGTGCTTCTTTGAAACGGAAATAAAAACTTCTTCGTGGGAGTTAAATTTTTGACGAAAAGCACCTAAGAAAATAAATTGAAAGATTAAACTCCATTGGAAACCGGAAAATTTAATTAAGTAAAAAGTGGTAATAAATAATATTATGATCCGTACTTCTTATTGCCGCAGTCGTTGCCTAACCAATAGCGCTGCTTTTGGTACCAGTTCCCTTCCACGAGAAAAGTTTTGATACCTCATCTGTAATAATTTTTTTTTAATGAATCATTTATTGACGCTAGTATGGATAAGGCTTCGGATTTCGCACGCCTTGTTAATTGAGAAGCCATATTATCAATAAAACATTAAGTTCAATAACTGCAAAGACCTAATAAACTAGCAAATTAAAAAAATAAATAACTATAAACTTACGAGATAGGGGAATTAAACGTTTAAATCCTTTAGTGTTACTCCGCGCAGCCTGTGAAAGAATTGCAAAACTCGTTAAATTAATTTGTATTTTTGAATTACATATGTAGTAGCTACTTACAAGAAGTTTAATTATAAAAGAAAGTGGTAGATCGTCCGATCGATCGTTAATAATTTTCTTAAATTGAATATTTAACAAACTACTTATAAAATATTGTGATTGAAGAAAAATTGTCAACAAAACTAAAATTTTTTCTTGTGCTGACAAATTACTACAAGCCTCTTTCTATTATATTTTTTTGTTTTATCGTTTACGAGCTTTTCTCTAACTGTTTGGGGATACGAGAATCCCTCGTAAAACATAATGTTCGTAAAATGTACGTTTTCTTGCTGGCTGGGAAGGCAAGTAAGATTTCAAGTATGTATGTATGTATTTTTGTATTATTTAATTAAATTCATCATTTTCATCGTGGTCCATATCTCCATTATCGTCATCACTGATTTATATTTATGCATAATAATATTCTAAATCAAAATTCATTATCGTACTTACGTGATTCCCACCAAAAAAGCGCATAAACATACATCTTTTCATAAAAATTAAAATATCTTGGGAAAATGATCCGATATGGAAAACCGGTAGATCCACAATCAAAATTAAATTTACGTTTCTCGTCTTTTTTTTCGTAATTTGAAAACTTGAAATTTTCCCTAGAGTTTATAAAAATAATTGTTTCCTTCTATTTAATTAAATTTAAAAAAAAGTTCATGAGACTCCAACACATTATTAATTTAATTTCTAAAGAATTTTTTCTCAAATAAACTCTTTTTATAGATTTTTATTCTAATTTTACGTTTATATTTCTTATCAAATTTTGCAAAAAATAGGCTTTGTGGCATAGCGAATAGCCATTGGCATTAACAAATTTTGTAAGAAATTTGAATTCAGCTGATAAACTCCTATAAGTAAATAACAAACGTATAAGGATGACAGTACGACTGGTAATTATAATAGCGAGGTTTTAGTTTTTTAAACTATAATTTTATTGTTTTCTGTGCTTTAAATACCTGCATCGGTTTCTTTCTTTGTTATATTTTTTTTGGACCAATCTTAAAAAAAAAAACTACTAGACATAAAAGAAGAAAGTGTGCACTATAATTTTAAACCAAATTTTCGTGATTTGCTTTGCATGTTACATATGTATATGTATATGTATTCGTTTGAACCATTTCAAATGGGGAATTTATTTTTAGGAAAATTTTCAAAAACAGTTATTTGGTTTGCTTGTCGGGCAATATTTTTTTATATAGATATGCACTGGATCTTTAGCTAAAAACTTATGTGGCAAAACTGTCCCGCACGTATCCATTCTTTCCTATTTGAAGTCAAATAGTAAGCTCCTTCAATTGGGATTTCCAGCAGAAATGTTCAATGTCTGGCTATAGAGAGAATCGATGCTCAAATAATATAAAAGCTACACTGAGACAAAGGATTAGTTTCGACAACTAAAGATATTTAGTTCCCGAATTTTGACAATATTTGGGAACTGTTTCCAAGGATTGGGAACTATTACCATGGGTTGGTAATTATAACTAAATATATTAAAGCTTCTAATATTCATCTAGGGTGTACCAAATCGTTAATTTAGTTGATGGGTTTGGTTAATACTAATAAATATTTTTTTGAAGCATACTTCTACAAATTCCATTCAACTTAGCGTATGGTTCATAAAAGGATGTTATTAAGCTCTGCTAATGCAGATGAGCTTTCTTTCAACACATGGTTTAGTCATATTACCAAATCTTAGTTGAGGCAACCACGATTTGGTTTGAGAGCGGAACGTATTCATGCTTGTGAGCCACCCCCAAATAATGCTGAGCGCTCGCTGAGCACATGGGTGTTTTACATACGAAGAGCACCAGCCGAGCAATGCACACAGTCCCACTTATTGAATCGTTTGAATGCGCTAGTATGCCGACCATTGCGTAAAAACGATTCAATGAATGAGACTGTGTGCGTGGAAATCATTGCTCCGCTACCGCTGTTCGTATATGGATGAAACACGCGTGTGGTCACAGAGCGCTCAGTAAGCTATGTCATGCCGATCACTGCGCTAGGTAGAGAAAGAAAAGTGTGTGCTGCTATGACATGCCCAGATTTGTTTGTCTCAGTTTCAGTTTTGCCATCGCTGCGAGTTGTTTCGGTGTGCGCATAGTTATTTAAAAATATAAAGTTTGATGCCAACCGAGGTATCTCAGTGGATATATAATTCATGTGAAATATTATTTGAAAGTATCTATTTAGCCAAGGAAAAAGCAAAGCAGTATACTTAAACCAGCACTTCCAGCAGATATTAACCTGGGTTTTCGCACGACTGTTCCAGTTTCATCGTTTCTATTTAGGAAATTCTTACCACCATATAATAATAATAGATTGGCGCATACACATATGTTAGCGTTTGGCCGAGCTTCTCCTCCGACTTGTGGCGTGCGCCTTGATGATGTCACACAAAGCGGAGGGACCTACAGTTTTACGCCGACTCCGAACGGCGATTGTATTTTTATGAGAAGCTGTTTTTCATGGCAGAAATACACTCGGAGGTTTGCCATTGCCTGCCGAGGGACGGTCGCTGTTAAGAAAAAACCTTTTTCTATATTTTTTGCGATGTTGCTTTGACCAATGTTGCTTTTACCACCATATACATATGTATTATTTACTCTAATAACTATTTATGTAAACATGTATGTATTTTTTATGCGTAATATATGCAAATAAAAGAAGAAAGTAAACACAACAACCATCGAGTAAATTTTTATTTGTGTCAAACTGAAACTATTTTTCCAATAATAAACGATTAGCTGATTCAAGTCTACAGCAAGTTCACAAAATTAATTGAAAACTTGTATCAACCAAAGCATTGTTTATATTTGCTCAACAATGATTTTAATCAACTAACAATATTGTCCACTCAAGGTAGTCGTTTTGTAATTATTAACCAATATACATTTGTCCCAACTAGAAGTCTCAAGTAAATTGCAGACTTTCGTGAACTAGATATTTATTTCGCAACATCCAACTATGCCACTTGGTCACTATAACCAAATCTTGGTAATTATAACTAAACCTTTTTCTGAGTGCACTGGGGTGGAATTTGGGAGTCGGCGGTTCGCTCCGTGAAACTACATTTGCGCCGTGTAATTGGAAATTCTACTCTCACCGCTGAACAGAGAGTATCTCTTGATACAGATTGAAGCTGTGGTGAATTCACGACCGATTGGTGTAGCTCCGGATTCTGACATTAATTACCTAACCCCATATAGCAGTTGGAGACATTGTGGTAATAATTTGCTCCTTTATTACATACCTGCCGTCTGGCCAATGGGTAAGGTGTTGGTAACATTTCCGGGGGCTGATGGCCTTGTCCGCGTGGTGAAATTTCGTACAATACGAGGAGAAATAACACGACCAATAACAAAGTTGGTGTTTTTTCCAGCTTCTGAAACAGTGTTTCAGCGGGGACCGGAATGTTGAGGAATGCTATGAAAATATCAGCAGTTTTTGCATGTTCTCTCATCTCTTTTTATTCTTACGTAACGCTGACGACACACAATCAGTTTTGCCTTTCAATTCCCTCACACACATTGCTTGTCAAAAATCATCAAAATTGAAAGCCATTACGTAGGCTGCATTCAATTTGAGAAGCAATTTCATTATCAACATGTCGCCTTCAAGAAAACAATGTAACTAACTAGCTTCTGAAGAACATTTTCCATTTTAATTCCATTGTAGATTAACATTTTAACATGTATAAGCTTAGTATTTTTTTATTTTAACAAAATTCGCATGCCAATGCTGAAAAGCTGATCAAAATTGAAAGCAAAATTTAAACTCAATTAAAAGGGAAAAATTGAAAGCAAGTTGCCCATTCAAGCAATAAATAAGAGTGTGTTAGTGAAAAAGTGAGAGAATATTGGAAACTTAAAGGGGAAAATTTAATGTGTAACGGCCCGGTAAGTATATGTATGTATATAAGGCTCAAGTTTTTATACATTCTGTCACTTGAATCTTTTCTTTTCGATCGAGCGCTGTTATTCAATAAAGAATTTAACAAAACACACCAAGCTTTTTTTTCTCGATCTGGCGATGCATTTAAGGCTTCAATTCATCGCCAAGTCCATTTATAAAAGCGTGGTATATTAAAAAGGTTTTATTTTATTTTAGTTATTTTTAATATCAGTCGGCCAATATGTGGGTTCTCCAGTGCTGAGATATTTCCCATTTATGTGTCTTATAGCTAAGGTGACCTAAATTTTTAAGTATTCCAGGAGGACAAATTCTCCACATGGAAAATACTAAAAGTTTGTTTTATATTTATTTTAACACATAAATAACGAATAGGTTAACATTGTTAAAAAAAAAAATCAAAGTTGCTCTAACCACAAGTCAAACAAGTTAACAGTACACTGCGTTGCATAATTATAAAACCGAAACATTTTACGGTTTATTTTTGGCATTTTTTTTTTGTTGACAGTGTTGTTCACTTTCTTCCACACAAAAAAAATTCGATCATACTTTGTATGGAAGAAAATGAGTGACACCGTAAAACATGCCAAAAATCAACGTTATTTTACTTATCTATATATATAATACGCGAAGGCATTTTCTGTGCAGCAGAAAAGATCTGCACCGTTCGTTCGATTTTCAAAAGTGGGATGTTAAATTAAGTGTTAAATTTAAGCGCTTGGCCTGTAGATGTGCAAACTGGTTTTATTTTTTCGAAAGGAGTTGCCACCTGTTAAATAATTAAACTCAAGTTATTTACTAAATAATACCCTCAGATCCTCACCGTCCGTTCGATTTTCAAAAGTGAGGTACCAAATTAGAGGGCTTAGGGTGTGGATGTTCAAGAAGGTTTTACCTTTTCGAAAAAAGTTGCCACCTGTTAAGAAATTAAGCTCAAATTAATTCAAAAGTTAAATCAATTATTAAATATTGGTATCAATCGAAATGGGTTTGAAAAGGCTTTATAACTTAACTACGTGTAGGAGGGTTGCCACATGTTAAAAAAATTTAATTCAATTTTAATTAAAGGAATTTGGTATGTGAATAAATAAGGTATCGTTATATGGGTGTCAAACAAAAGAGGTTTAAGAAGGTAGTAGTTTGGAAATATTTTCAATAGTGTTGCCACCTATTTGAGAAGTCTAATTGAACTATTTTATACCCAAGTTATATGAAATATTAACGATGGATGTCAAATGAAAGAGCTTCAAGAAATAGTTGGTTTGACAATTTAGAACATTTTTGATGTGTTTGAGGGTTGCCCCAGTTTAAAGGACCAAACTAAAATTATTTAATAAGTTAAATAAATTACTAACCGATGGTTATGAATGGAAGTGGGTTTAAAATCCTTTATTTCAGAACTATATTTAGGAGGGTTGCCACGTGTTTAAAAATTAAATTCACATTTAATTCATCAGTTACTTGAAATATTTATGACAATGTCAGGCGACATATATTTAAGGAAATTTTAGTTCGAAAATAATTTTTGAGAGTTGCCGCCTGTTTTGAAAGTGGTATTTCGTTTAATTATACATAAGTTACATGAAATTTAAAAATATGGTTATCAAAAGAACGAGTGTTAAGATATCTTTGAATTGAATGATTGTTTTTTTTTTTGTTTTGTTGAAAAAATTAAGCTCAAATTATTTAGTAAGTTGAATGGATTGTCAAAAGATGGGTATCAATCGAAATGGGTTTGAAAATGGTTTATTTCTAAACTGTTTTTAGGAGAGTTGCCATGTGCTTAAAAAATTTAAATTCAATTTAATTCATAAGTTAGTTGAAATAAGTATAACAATGCCAGGCGAAAGATTTTAGTTTGAAAATACTTTTAAAGGGGTTGCCACCTGTTTGAAAAGTCGAATTTGTTTTACTTATACAAAAGATACATAAATGAAATATCGAAATATTAGTGTCAAACGAAATAGTTTTAAGAAAACTATTGGCTGATAATATTATTAAGTAGAGTTGCCATCTATTTTTTTTAAGGTCATCACATCTGCACCGTTATTTCGAATTTCCAAAACGGGAAGTCAAATTAAAGAACTGGTATTCTACATAGATGTGCACAGGTTTTATTTTTTGAAGTTACAGGGAGATTTGAAATTTGATGAAATGAAAACCGACACCATGCGAGACCTTTCATCACTGAGAAATGGTTGAGATTAATCATTAGGAATATTTTTAGAGTTTTTTGAATAGGGTTTCACCTGTTTAAAAAATTTAATAAAATGCTGGCGTTTTGACGCCATGCGAGTTCACTAGTAAGTATACCTAGTAAGTATATAGTTGTGTGTATTAACTTTTGATTTTATTTTTCATTTCTGATGTAGTTCGATCCCAGCTGCATTATTCGATTATCAATTTTAGTTTCAAGTAGTGTTTCAAATCAATTTAACCTATTTATTTTTCAGCTTTTGCTTTGTGAAGTTTAGTTATTTTCTAGCGGATTTTTATAAAAGTCTGGGCTAGAATCGTAACATCCGTTCACGCATCGAAAACGATACGAAAGAAAATTACGTCATACGTCAGGCAGTATAAGCTGAATGGGACAAAGAGTACGATATCGTATGTGATGACGATTCGAGCCCTGGATTTTTTACTCGAAAATATGTTGTTGGCAGCACTGGCTTCATTACACTTCTTAAAATAGTGGTTAATTTTAAAGTGAAAAATATTTGCCACTATGTTGGCCATTAAACACTACCCGTGTCATCGTGTTTGTTTCCACATGGCATTTTTAAAATGGCATACATTTTTGTCATTTCATTGCCTGCCTATGAAGTTGCTGTTGAATGATCATATCACTGTCTTGGGGCCTGTTACTCAATGTCTGGTTAACACTAATCTGCGGTTAAACATAGTTATCCACGTTACCGACTCCCTGTTGTATGCATGGATTCGAAGACGTCGATAAAGATGTTTAAGCCCAGATTAGTGTTAACCAGACATTGAGTAACCGGCCCTTACTATAGCAAAACTTTATCTCACACTTTTTTTTTAAACAACTCTAGAGATTGAAACCGTTATGAACAATGTATGTATGTAACAGAGCTGGGTAATTTTTGATTACCATTACGTTTTAATTACGATTTTGTAATTGTAATCCTTAAATTATATAGACTACGATTTCTTTTGTTGTAATCGTAAATGTTACCATTATATTATACTAATTATATAAAGAGAAGTCCTTTTTTTTTGTAACAGGTAATCTCGCGAACGGCTGGTCCGATTTTTATGAAATTTTGTATATAAATAGCTTTCACCAACCACCATGTTTTAGGCCAAAAAATTTACTTTTCCGGTAGGTGGACCAGGAACCGATTTATTCGAAAAAAAATTGTATGGTCCGATTTGCTTAAAATTTGGTACGTAGATAGCTTTTTGCCTAGATTAGCATAAAGGGCCATTTTTTCCGGGAAATGGATGGAAAACATCGTATTTATGGCCAGATTTGCTTAAAATTTGATATGTACGTAGCTTTTTGCCTAGATTAGCATATAGGATCCTTTTTTCCGCGAAGTGAATCAGGGACGATCTATTCGAATATATCGTATTTATGGTCCGATTTGCTTGAAATTTGGTACGTAGGTAGCTTTTTGCCTAGATTAGCGTATACATATGAATATTTTTTTCCGGGAAGTGGACCAGGAACCGATCCAATCGAAGAAATCGTATTTATGTTCCGATTTGCTTAAATTTGGTACGTAGGTAGCTTTTTGCCTAGATTAGCGTATACATATGAATATTTTTTTCCGGGAAGTGGACCAGGAGCCGATCCAATCGAAGAAATCGTATTTATGTTCCGATTTGCTTAAATTTGGTACGTAGGTATCTTTTTGCTTAGATTAGTATATATGATTCTTTTTTTCCGTGAAGGGGACCAGAGTCCGAACTATTCGAAAAAGTTTTATTTATCGTTCGATTTGCTTGAAATTTAGTACGTAGGTAGCCTTTTCCTTGATTAACATATAGGATCCATTTCTTCATCTAATATGTTCCGTTTTGTTTGAAATTTGGCGCGTAGGCAGCTTACTGCCTGGATTAACACATAGGATAATTTTTTCTTATAGGTGGACCAGGGACCGATCTATTATATAGAGTAGAATTGAATGATTGTTTTACAGTTCGAAATGTTTTAAGGATGAGGAAATGTGGTGATTGATAATTTTTTCTTATAGGTGGACCAGGGACCGATCTATTATATAGAGTAGAATTGAATGATTGTTTTACAGTTCGAAATGTTTTAAGGATGAGGAAATGTGGTGATTGATAATTTTTTCTTATAGGTGGACCAGGGACCGATCTATTATATAGAGTAGAATTGAATGATTGTTTTACAGTTCGAAATGTTTTAAGGATGAGGAAATGTGGTGATTGATAATTTTTTCTTATAGGTGGACCAGGGACCGATCTATTATATAGAGTAGAATTGAATGATTGTTTTACAGTTCGAAATGTTTTAAGGATGAGGAAATGTGGTGATTGATAATTTTTTCTTATAGGTGGACCAGGGACCGATCTATTATATAGAGTAGAATTGAATGATTGTTTTACAGTTCGAAATGTTTTAAGGATGAGGAAATGTGGTGATTGATAATTTTTTCTTATAGGTGGACCAGGGACCGATCTATTATATAGAGTAGAATTGAATGATTGTTTTACAGTTCGAAATGTTTTAAGGATGAGGAAATGTGGTGATTTCCGAAATAGCTATCACTTCTACCATTTTTTCATATTATTGTTGCTTTTCCACAGTAAGTTTTTCATTAAAAACGGGCTCAAGCTTAATAAAAATTGTTGAATATAATTGTTATAAGGCCATAAAATAACAAAAACAAATAACTTAAGGACGAGCACACCTAAAAGTTAAACATTCTAAAAATAGAATTACATATTAGCAAAAGCCAACAAAACCAACAACCACATGATCAAGTGAATTGCAGCGGAATAGCTGCGCTTGATTGTGTTGGCTTAACAAATGAAAAAGTCGAAAAAAGCAAGAATAATTTACAAGGCGAACTTAGCACAGTGCGTAGGCAACTGGCTGAGTCAGTGGGATCGTCGGTTCGAAACCTACTGAAAGAAGTCTGATGAGGAAATGTGGTGATTTCCGAAATAGCTACCACTTCTACCATTTTTCACATTATTGTTGCTTTTCCACAATAAGTTTTTCATTAAAAACGGCCTCAAGCTCAATAAAAATTGTTGAATGAGAATTAAATAAAAAATTGAATTAAAATTGATTTCCACTTAAATGAGTTTGGAGAAACGCAGCCTAAGGACTAAGATTACTGTAATCATAAAATACATTTCTAAGGGAAAACCCACAAAGGCTTGTGTTACTTTTAATTATGTACTAGGATGTGGAATAACGCGTTTTCTAAAAATTTTTAAGCAGATTTGCGCTCCAATGCAACGAACATTTTTATTTTACAAAATGTTTTATCAAGATAAAAAATCCCCATACACAAATATTGCCACTGATAAAACTTATCCATATCTAGCAAACAAAATGCCATATGGTAGACAATAATTTTCGCCTGTGGAGACGCGTCGTTAGCTAGCCGTTCAGTGTTGTAAAGGGTAAAATATTATTGATTAAGGGAAAAGGCGTTTACACTGTTCAAAATTCACAGGCGTTTGATTGAATCAAAAGTTTACATCATTTAACTGAAAGTTGAAAAATGTAAACGCCTTTTAAATACGATTGTGTATGATTGTGTATGATTTTTTGAAAATTTCATCACTGCTATAAAACTTGAAAAGGAGGACAGGAGGACATTTCTCGTCAAAAGGAGGACAGAGAAGGACAAAATTTTTGAGGAGGACAAATCAAGTTTGAGGAGGACAATCCTCAAAGTTGGACGGTTGATCAGCTTACTTTTATGTGTCTTATAGCGTCCTTCTGTCGTTGTTATGGTATGCTTAGCGTTAAACACTAGCAACAAATCTTTCCCCAAGAGTTTTTAGGAAATCCACATGTTGGCTTTTAGTTATATCGTGTCTTGGGAGTTGTAGATCGCTGCAATTGTAAAATGGCCGTGTGCCTCCCCTATTCGCAGATTCGTCGACTGTATGTGTTCCGTTTTGTAATTTGAAGTTGGGTGAATTTAACTTTATTTCTTGCTAGCCAATGCCCGATTGCTTCGCGGCGCCTAATAAGAACTTTTGCGTTGGCCAATGCAAAAGAGCGTTTAAAAGCAAAAATAGTCTTTAAAGTCAAAATTTTTAGTTTAAGTTGAAACCACTAAAGACTAGTAAATTAGGGATTTAAAATTATACCATCGTAAAAAACGTGGTTCGAAAAATGGGGGGTTTTCAAGAACTATTTTTAAAATATTTTTCTTTATGACGAGATGACTTATTTTGTGAGAATCAAAAATATTTTGTAATTTATTTTCGAAAACTTAGGATGAGATATATTTGGTAAGGTGTTAAACATCGGGGTTTTGTAAAAAAGGGAAATTTTATTGCGGATTCCGATAGAATACCTATCCAGAAATAATAATTGTATGGTGACATTTTTCTGTAAGGTGACAAACCCCTAGAAATGGGCGTGGCAATTGCAGGACTAAAGTTAGCAAAACGCTGACTTTATTACGGATTTCGGCAGAATACCGCTTCGTTAACAACATTTGTTCCACAACTTTTTCAATTCAAGAATATTCTAGAAATGGGCGTGGCAATTGCAGGACTAAAGTTAGCAAAACGCTGACTTTATTACGGATTTCGGCAGAATACCGCTTCGTTAACAACATTTGTTCCACAACTTTTTCAATTCAAGAATATTCTAGAAATGGGCGTGGGTATATTAAAACCAAAGATCATAAATTTAGACTATTGTGGATTTCGCCAGAATATCTATATGGATTGAAAAAGTTGTGGAAGAAATGTTTTTAACGAAGCAATATTCTGACGAAATCCGCAATAAAATCTGCGTTTTGCTAACTTTAGTCCTGCAATTGCCACGCCCATTACTAGGGGTTTGTCGGAGCCATGACATAATTTTTTTATACGAAATCCTTCCGACTTAAAAAAGAATGGCTCATATACCGGTGATCTTTCCTTCCTAATTTGCCACTTTCACAATTCGTGTTAATATTTATGAACTGATTTCTAGGTTGATGCAAGATCTCATTTAGGGTGCATGAGGGCGTCAGACAAAGGTGCGCTTACACAATTTTGCGGTCTTTCTATGCATACTTAACCCCATCCTTCATTTAGCTATCTGAAACTAAATTCGTATAACTTAAACATAGGGCCAAAGCAGACCAACCACACGGAGTTTCTATACATTTTGGCGCCATCTATTGGATCCATTGTATGCAAAACCATAGCTTACCATAAAATTAATACGTTTTATGAATTTCAAAATCGACTCCAGTTCCACTCACCTGGGTCCATTTTTATCAAAAGAGTTTTTCATCACACAGGTACCTAGCTCGCATTTAAAATTTAAACGAAATCGGTTAATAAATACGACTTTTATAAGTAACTCTACTCCAGCTCCACCTAGCGAGTTTTCTAGTAGCATATAATATGACCATATATGTAAGGTATATCTAACCCCCGACAATTTGACGTAACTCTATTCAGTGGTTTTTGAGTTTAGTCCGAACAACGAAAACGATTATCATTCTATTTATGAAGATAGGACAGTCGATAACGAAACTCATAAAAATCAAAGCTCCAAACTTTGTACAAAATTAAAAAAATTCTTAAAAATTTCCACGAATTTTACCTTTTACCAAAAATTAAAAACGAAGTTACAATAACCCAGTGGGATTTAGAAATCTAGGAGGAAATGGTTCCCAATCGAATGATACTTGCCCATTTATGTACGTAAATGTATATAGATGCAGCCTTTCAAATAATTACCACTTTTCGCCATAAGTGCGGTATTGATAACATATCGTCGCTACCATGTCAAACTCTCAAATGTGAAAAAATGCTTTTTCATTTACGATACCTTGCGCATGCGTTTAGAATGATACGCAAGTTGGCAAATCGTCGAATTTCTAGTCTTCTTAGAAGCAGAAGATACTGGCTTTAACAAAGTGTCGAATCTCACACTTTTTCCTAACGACAAAAACATTTTTTACAGCAGTTTCTTTGCTCTCCTTTGCTTTGCTTGACATGGTAGCGACGATATATAGCTGTTTCGCATTTCAGGACGTTAGCGTAAGCGGTTACAGAGATAAGCTATATAAGAAGTTCAGTTTGTATGGGAGGTGTCAGGCACCCTTTTCCAACGCCTACCAGTTTTCGCCATAAGTAGAGTATTTGAAATTTATGCATCCGTGATAAGTTTCAGTTCCCCAGCGTATTTAGTTTTAAAGATATATTGTTTTTTTACGTTTTAATCTGTATAAGAATTTTAGGAACATCCCGACCCCAGCGCCACTTACCGAGTAAATTTTTGATCGAAATATTTATTTTCAAGGTGCTGGCATATGTTCCAACTATGAACCAAATCGGTGTAGCCGTTTATTAGTTTAGTCAAATACCATGTACAGAAAACGATATGAAATTGTAAAAATGTTACCTCTCAGATTTCTCAATTTTTTGACCACAAATAGTTTTGATTTTTTAGCGAAAAACCCCCACAGTAGTTCCAAAGAAGTACGATTGGTTACGGTTGAACACATGATTTGAATGTCAATAAAACTAAATTTGTAGTTATATATATAGGAGAAAATTTTTAGAACAGTGCGGCACTAACTCTAAATATATACAACGAAGCACTGGAAAAAGTTAATACATTCAAATTCTTAGGAATAAAGATCGATGACAAACTTGATAAATGGATTCTATATTTTCAGTTAGACTTCTAGCAATATGTACATCGGTGAAAACTGCCTTTAATTCTGTACATACGTTTTTGCGTGATGCGCTTACAAACATGTTGCAATACAGACAGACCAAAATTCTTGATTTGGCTTCTGTTGATCTAATAAACCCCCTATTAATTTTTCTTTAATATCTGTTATGTACAGATATCGGCCAGTAACAATTTTATTACATACACACAAATAGTTTTGATTTTTTTTTAGCGAAAAACCCTCCTCACAGTAGTTTCAAAGAAGTGCGATGGGTTATGATTGAACACATAAATTGAA
This sequence comes from Rhagoletis zephyria, assembly GCF_001687245.7. Classification (NCBI taxonomy): domain Eukaryota; kingdom Metazoa; phylum Arthropoda; class Insecta; order Diptera; family Tephritidae; genus Rhagoletis; species Rhagoletis zephyria. Next base: position 125,370 of record NW_016157363.1, on the reverse strand, counting down.
TATCAATAAAAACTAAATTTGTGGTTATATCAAGGCGAAATTTTTAGGACAGTGCGGCGCTAACTCTAAATATAAACGATGAAGCACTGTAAAAAGTTAATACATTCAAATTTCTAGGAATAAAGATCGATGATAAACTGGAAAAATGGATTCTATATTTTCAGTTGGACTTCTTGCAATATGTACATCGGTGAAAACTGCTTTTAATTCTGTACATTCATTTTTGCGGGATGCGCTTACAAACATGTTGTAATACAGACAGACCAAAATTCTTGATTTGGCTTCTGTTGATCTAATAAACCCCCCATTAATTTTCCTTTAATATCTGTTATGTACAGATATCGGCCATTTACAATTTTATTATTCTCAAATACCTTCTTTTGATACCCATATGACAACATTTAGCTTATCTTATCAATTTAACTGAATTAAATTTTTCAAACAGGTGGCAACCCGCTTCAAAAATATTTTCGAAAGTAAGCTTCCTAAAACCTCTTTAGTTTAATATCCGTATTGCATTATTTCATTTATTTTACCAATTTAAATGAATAAAACTTTCAAACAGGTGGCAGCTCTCTAATATTTTTCTTCTATATTGTAAGCTAGACCCTCATGCATTAGTTTTCTAGTTATAAGCGTACAAATATACAGACAGACAGACCAAAACTCTAAAAATTGTTAATTTGGCTTCTGTAGCTCTAATAAAGACCCCCCATATTAATTTTTTTTTAATATCTATCATGTACAGACATCGGCCTGCTAAAATTTTATTATAAGTACTCATATAGACTTCATTTATTTTATCAGTTTAATTCAATACAATTTTTCAAACAGGTGGCAACCCTCTTAAAAAATACATTGAGCAGTAAAATTTCCCAAGCCTCTTCAGTTTGATACCCATATTGCAATATTCAATTTGACCAATAAATTAGGTTAGGTTAGGTTAGGTTGTTGTGGCAGACCCCACCAGGGGGCCTCACTTAGACATTAATTGGATTGGATTGTCCATTGTGCTACCACATTTCCACAAGTTCTTTGAACGGCAACTAAAATATTCTGTGTTATAAGCTAAGAGAAGCGCTGGGTGCTCAGAACAAAGTTCCGCAGGCAGCTGATGTCCACTCCGGAGAGCTTTTCAGGAGTTTTGAAGAAATGAGCACCGAGGTGCTTAAACCTTAGTCTTGCGAATGCCGGGCAGCTGAGAAGGAAGTGTTGAGATGATTCCACCTCATCTTCCAAACAGCTGCGGCAGTAGGGATCTGTGACGACGTTAAGTCGCACCGCGTGGGTTCCTAAAGGACAATGTCCGGTCAGTACACCTGTGAGGATTGAGAGGTGGCGCTTAGCCAGCTGCAGAAGCTCCCTTGATCGCCCGCGGTCAACAACCGGCCAGAAGGACCTTGCAACTTTGCATGTCGGGGTTTTTTCCCAGCGCTCGCTGAGCCGACTGTGAGCCCATCTGTCCAGAAGCAGGCCACAGATTGCCAACTGAACTCCTACGCCCTCCCTATCCGAGGTAATGGCCTCGAGGGTGCCCTGCCTAGCCAATTCATCAGCCCTGCAGTTTTCAGTGATGTCACTATATCCCGCTACCCAAATCAGTTTGATTTGGAAGTATTCCGAGGCACTTGAGAGAGAGGTCAGGCATTCCCCGACCAGTTTCGGTCGCACCATAAGCAATCCCAACGCTTTAATTGCCGCTTGGCTATCAGAGTAGATATTCCCCTCCTTGTTGGCAGGGGATTGGTGCGTAGCCAATCGGCTGCCTCTTTTATAGCGGCCACCTCTACTTGAAAGACACTGCAGAGGTCCGGCAGTCTGAACATAAGATCTATCGAGAGTTCCCGACAGTATACCCCTCCAACGACTCTCCCGTCCAGCTTCGATCCGTCCGTGAATATGTTTATTGGACCTTTGTTCGAGAGACTGCCATTCTCCCATTCGCTCCTTGGAGGAATGTGCGTGGAGAAGGATCCGTTTGGGGCCAGCCTCGGAACACGCCAGTCAATTCTTCCGGAAGGAAATCGAAACTTTTGATAATCGTCGAGTGGCCGTGTGCTGTGTTCAAACAGAATCCAGAGTTTTTGAGCCTGATGGCCGAGCGGACCGCCGTTACTCTTCCCGCGATGTCAACAGGTGCGACGCTGAGCATAGCGTTTAGTGCTAGAGTTGGAGTGGTCCGGAGCGCCCCGCTGATTCAAACGAGGGCAGCTCTTTGCACGCGCTCTAGCTTCCTAACAAGAGTAGACTTTCCCAGTGAATTCCACCAGACAATGGCCCCGTATAACATGATTGGCTTCACTATGATTTCATTCAGCCAATATATCACTTTTGGAGAGAAGCCCCATCTCTTCCCTATAGCATTTTTTACAGCAGTAAAGAGCCACTGATGCCTTTTTTACTCGCTCCTCGATGTTTGGCTTCCATGATAACTTCCTGTCCAGGATCACACCCAGGAACTTGACCCTGTCAGAAAGAGAAAGGGAAATACCTCCTATAGAGGGAAGCTGGGCATGAGACACTTTATACTTCCTGGTGAATAGTATGAGCTCCGTCTTTCCAGGATTTATAGCAAGTCCACAGCTAGAAGACCAGTTTGTGACCAAATTCAGATACCCTTGCATGGGATCATACAGAGTGTCCAGGAAGTTTCCTCTGACGATGAGGGCCACATCGTCCGCGTAGGCAATAACCCGGCATCCTCTCCTTTTCAACTCCTCCAAGATGTCGTTTATTACGACTATCCAGAGAAAGGGGGAAAGGACGCCTCCCTGCGGGGTGCCTCTGCTCACTTTACGCTGGTCAGAGGCATTTCCCCATTCCGCTATGACAGTTCTGTCGTACAACATGATAGAGATGAGCCCAACTAAGTGGCTCTCGACTCCAAAGTTAGTTAGCGCTCTCACTATCGCCCCAGGTAACACATTATTAAAAGCCCCCTCGATATCAAGGAAGGCCCCAACTACAAAATCTTTGTTCATAAGAGACTCCTCTATGTTTTTAACAATTGAGTGCAAGGCAGACCCCAATAAATTAAATTAAATTAAAATTTTTAAACAGGTGGCAACCTAAAAAAATATTTTCGGCTGTAAGGCTTCTTAAACCTCTTTCTTTTGGCACCCATATTGCAATATTCACTTTTTCTTATCAATTTACTTAACCCGCGATTTTCAAACAGGTGGCAACTCTCAAACTTTTTTCTTTCTATATTTCAAGTTAGACCTCTAGTAATACATTCGTGAAAACCGCATTCAATTCCCTGTATTCGTTTTCGAGTGATGCGCGTGCAAACATACAGGCAGACAGACAGACAGACAAAAATTCTAAAAATGGTTGATTTGGCTTCTATTGCTCTAATAAAGACCACCCATATTAAATATCTATAATGTACAGAGATCGGCTTGTTACAATTTTATTATATGTATAGATAATTATGGCTGAGCCCCCGTGGCCTGTGCCGTCTGGGTGGTTTGTGTTAACAATTGTGTATCCAGGTAATCTTAACAAGTTTTTGTCAGTATAATGTGTTTCAGAGATTAGTGCGGCATCGATGTCATTATCAATTAAATAGTGCTTTAGTTCCAGAGCGTTTTGGTTTTGTCCATTTGCGTTCCAGATTATCATTTTAAGTCTACTTTCCTTGATCAATTTTGGTTTCTAGCAACGTCAGGATATTGATCACATTTGTGATTTGTTTTATGAGCTGTTTCATCATGTCTTTGAGTTCTGCAATTTCATTTCGTTGCTGAGATGGCTGATTTTGACTAGCAGTATTTGTCTTTGAGTTTGTGATAGTGGTTATATCGGGTTGGTTTGAGTTAGAAGCCACTTGGGCGTAGTTTGACCGTGTTTGTTGCTACAAGGAGTGGAACCCCTGACCCCTGGGACTTATCTTCTTTCCTTGGGGGAGGGAATCGGTGAGAAAATTTCACAGCCTCGATAATTAGCTGTGTTGTTACCACCACATAAGGTGTGTATATATACATATATGCAAAGTTGTGGAGGCCCCAAGCTCTACGATTGGGGTGCACAAGCTACAGCCCGAAAAGTAAATTTGCTGTCAAATGTTCAGTTTGAATTGTGTACAAGCAGCAACTTGACTGTCCGACTCTGCATTTGATTTCAACTAATTTTTTTTAACTAATATTGAATTATTTGCAAAGATATCAAAAGTGTAAGCATTTGGTTTATCTCAAGGAGGCTGCTGGGAAATTATACATCAATTTGAAGTCAGTTGCTACATAAGCAGAAATTAATTACTTTTTCTGAGCAAATTGGGTGAGCTATGCCGTACTGGGATGCCTCTACATATATGTGCACTTATACATTAGGGTGGTTCACCCTTTTAAAGTTTGGTTTAGGCTAGTGCCTAAACAATAGGGTTGCCATAAATTTTTGATGTAAGATATTTCTTTAATTTATTAGATTCAAAAACATTTTTTTTATTGTTTCCTAAATATACTTTTTAAAGCATTCTGGGGAACTAGGTAGGCAATATTCACGATATTTTTGTTTATCAACGTTGTATTTTCGAAGTATTTTTTTCATTTTCTTTCACTGATATATAGATATACTTATTAGTCTTAAATATTTACGCATTGATAATATTTTTTTATTTTTACACAATTTTTAATGAAAGAGGTAAATGTCCGTCAAACTGGTACTATATACATATGTATTTCATCATAAGAGGACGATGCCACACCCATTTTCCAAAAAATTTATACGTCTTATTTATTGCTTAGCGATTATTGTAGCAGCTTCAGTAGTTATTAAATATATTTTGATTTGAGTACTTCTTTCTCAATTTCAAAAATTTGCTAGTCGTGGCTTCGGTAGACTCAAAGATACATTTGTGCCGAGTTTGGTAGAAGTTGATAAATTGGTTACAGAGATAGACCTAACCTAACCTAAGGCCAAAGAATCATTCAAATCGGTTCATAAGTAAAGAAGCTATGCACAAGCAAACATAAAATTAACAAATATACATGGTGAATATATAACAGCACTGGTATCAAGTGAACAAATGGACTACTTCAAACGAACATAATGCGCATTGCCCTTATGGCTCCTTGAATAATGCCAATTGACCTTATGGCCTTAGGCCTTATATCACCTCACCACCTGCGTCGTTTGTTGATGATTTCTCTTTTTGCATGTTCGGTGTTGTTGCTCTTTTTCATAATTTTGTTCTTTTTGCTCCTTATTACATTTGGAGCTAATATGACACTGTCTCCGCAAAAGTAACATTTTACAGAGCGTCGATAATGTGAGTTTTTGCGATTTCGCCTAAGCGAATATTTACCCAGAAACGCATATTGCTGCTTTACGTACATCAAAACTCAAAATAAGTGGTTTGTATTGTCTATCAATTCCGCTGGTATATATGGAGCTAACCACTCGTTGTTGGTGGTAAGTATATACACTATACAATTTAATTTTCTCGCCGCTGTCAATTTTTGGTCAACATAAATCAGCAAGCTTTCACTTTCCTCTAAACTAGAGATGGGCGGCAGAACAGCTCGCGCGCAGCAGCGCGAGCAAGTAGGTGCTTGATGTGGGGTAAAAATTTAAAACCGAAAGGGTAAGCAATAGCCGTGTACGTGTATTAACCCACTTTATGCTATATATATTGCCAAAGGCTATTATATTCACCTCTTTGTTTATAGAGGAACAATTTCTAACTATATTTGTAGTCTATTTATTAAAATTAATTCAACATCATGAAATGCCGACCAATTAAATTTTTTTATTAATAAATCAATAAAGTTTAAACTGATTATACACATGTAAAAAATAGTATGTGCTAATTCATACTGGTGAACAATAACGTGTTAACGATCTTGCTTGCGCATGTGTTCGTAAATAAGAGAGCCGAGCGCTGCTGCTAGGCTCAGTCGGTAGAAAACCGGCATATAAAAAGGCTGTCTTGCGCATGATTGTCCTTTTTTCCAAGAAAATTTCTAACGAAAAATTATCTGCGCAAGAACAACCCCTCCCTTTGAAAATTTGCGACCAACTGCACGCTGACAATGCAAAAGTGAATTACAAAACAGCTAATATGCGCGCAAGCAAGTCGGTACTCACCACCAGTGTTGCCATTTCTGTTTCTGCCGTCCCGCCAGATTAATAAACAAAAATCGCTAGAATCCTGCTAAATCATTTAAATTCTGTGAACTCTTATTAAAAGAAAAGTTTCTTTTATAATTTATCAGTTAAACTTTATTTGATAAAATTAGAGATCATATGTTTATAAAAAACCATCAGTTTTTTAACAAAAACAAAATTGGAACTTCGTTATATGGTTTTATAAACAGTGTTGGGATTTTGTGGCATTAAATAGAGTATAAAAATTGGTCATAAGAATGTCGTCTTCGTTTGTTTAACTACTACTAGTAGCGTTTGTACTAGCTTTGTTTAAAGACTTTGTTGTTGTCTAGCATAGAAAAAGGAATTAAAAAATACAACTGTGACTTCTGTATTTTCGGTGCGTATTAACGGTATAACATACTATGTATTTTTTTAAGTTTTTACTTTCGGACTTATAATTTTATGAGACTATGTAAATCCACCAATTAGTTTTAAAATTTTTGCGTTGCATTTAAAATCACTTTGATATTATAATTATTTGCAGCAGTATATATGTAGGTATAAACATACACTTCACTTTGCATCGTTAAAAATTAAAATCTTTAAATCATCAAAAATATATAGATATGCATACATGCAGCTTTTTTCATGTTAGCTGAGCCGAAGATACCTAAACATATTCGACAACTATATAATACTATTAGAATACCTTTCCCGCCATGTTCAGTGCTTATTTAGTGCATTTTATTAGTTCTAATTTTAGTCGATATGTATGACTTTATATCATCCGAAGAAGTATCTTTAGCAAATCTAGAGACAAAAATTGATCTTCTCGGAGGAATTACAACCAACTTTTTGGTAATGATGTCGATGTGCGGGACTCCGAATTATTCGGAGGAACTAAGTTAGGCAGTGGAGCTTGAGATGCTGATGGCAACACTGTTAAATCAACGGTTTGACTATTTTTAGAAGTAGACCTAGTGGATATGGCTTTAGATATCGGAGGCTCCAATGCCTGAGGGCATGGAGAAGATAAATTAATAAGTTCCAAGGACTGGGATGGAGGATCTTTTTTACTAGAATCCGTGGCTGTCTTTTTAGGTGGACTAATAACATGCCCACCTTTATTTTCTCGGCTATCCTCAGAGTGTGCAGGGTTGTCGAGACAAGTGAAAGACCTAAAAATTTTTTCGTAATGCTTAAATTTCTCAACAAGCGCCGACAGATAAATACACGACATGTTTAAAATTATATTTATTTTTAGGTTTTAGAAGCAAAAAAGAAAAACGGTTTTGAAAACGATGTATTAATCAGTGAACCAATCAGCTGGTAAATATCAGTTGGAAAGCAATGTAGCGAACAGTTTTAA
>NW_016157363.1:90899-115708 GCF_001687245.7 Rhagoletis zephyria | reverse complement strand
ATGCACTGTATATTTGACACCTAATAAACACAACGCAAACAGCTGTGACAAAGATGAAACAGCAGAAATGACAAAAAGACAAAAAGAGCAAAATCAATGTGCACAAACAAAAACAATTGTACAACAACAATATATTATATGAAACAAAATACTCGGCACATGCAATTAAGAATATCAAGTTAAATTAATCAAATTTACGGGAAATTTTGATGTTTTACTTATCTTTAAATTGTGCACCAGAAGTTTATTAACACTTTTTTTAATTTTTTACTTTAATAAGCGTAAACAGCTTTATAAAACACAAAATTTAAACAGATCACAGAAAAACACAGCTTCACAGCTTGACGTTTGCGTTAGGTAATGTTATTCTGGATACGAAAATCTTTTTATACACATAAGTATGTACATACATACAAAATGCATTGTTTCAAATAAAATATATATCTTGATCGAATTCAAGTGAAAATTCAATTGGTTCTATAAAAGTTCAAAATCGTTATTAGTGCGTTACTATTTATTTTAATTTTTGATAAATACAACAATACTTATATCTTGGACCGATCACTAATGTAGTATAGATGCATATTAAATTTTACTGAAAAAAAAAATTTTGATGTTTTGATTTGTCCCAAGCTTTGGGCTTTTAGGAAAGTTGGCAGCCATGGGGTCTCACATTCGTGAGTACTCACATATACTTGTTCTCTCATTCCGATCACACATACAGATGCAATTTGTGCAAAATTTTCTGTTTCCCCCCCGGGCATAATTACCTCACCTCATCTACCCAACGGTTTGCACATTTGCCCGCGGTTTGCACGTTTGGGCATTTTGCCCGTATGTGCACATTATGCCCATCGCTACTCTAAACGAATGGAAATCAAAGTGTGCAAGAAGCGAATTGTCGACATTAATCCACCATCTTGATACATTTGTAGAAACTCTACCCATACCTCCTATGCCGATTTGCATGTTTTAGTGTACACTTAAGACCAATAACGATTACGCAGAATTTCATTGTTAGTACCCCTTTTCCTTGCGCATTCTTGGGTCTTCTTTTGATGGAACGATGCAGTCAAAAATAAATAAAAAAGGTACCGATTTAAATTCAATGCAGTTGATACGACAAACGCAATCAAATTTGCAATTGCCCTCTTTTTACTACTTTTAAAGTGCATGCCACCAATAATTCGCAGAAACATCACCATACTTCCAACAAAGTTTCTACATATATATATTTTTTCTCCATTACAGGGAATGGGCGGACAATTATATTATTGGGGATTATGGATTGACAGTGATTATGGCTTAGGTCAAAGTAGCGAGTCATGTACATCGTTTCGTGATTACGTTCAACTAAGTAAAAAACAAAATTTTAGGATACGAAACATGGAAGTTTGGGGCATTGGCGAAGAACCTAAAGACGAAGATTATGAATATGGAGAAGTAAGTACTAACAATTTATGAATGCAATGCGAGTTTATGGTGTTGATATTTTATTTCCCAATAAACATTGAACTTGGTTGAAAATTCGAAGAGGATTGCAAAAAGAATCTAATTTTTAAGTCTAACCCTCGATAATGAATTTGAATATTTATTGGTCTTTGCCTCGAGGCAATTCTCCAACAAAACCGAACCTTCGTTATAGAATGTATTCTACCTTCGTTATAATTTCGAAATCTAGCCATCTGCGGAGGGAAATATAAGGCAATGTATCTCCCATTAAAATTTCCCTTCGAAAATAAGGTAGATCTCGGATTTACGCAATTTAGGGTTTGTTGTATGATCGCTTCCAGTTCGGTTTACAAATTGGATACTGCGAGGTATTTTTTTATTATTTTAGAATAATAAACTGTTGTTGCTTTTGCCACTGTTTTATATGTGAACCCAACTACATTCAAGCGCAGCTATTCCACTACTATTTACACTTGATCATGTGGTTGTTGTTTGTTGTTGGTTTTCGTTAATATTCTATTTTTAAATTGTTTAATTTTTTAGGTATGCTCGTCCTTACATTGTTTGTTTTTGTTATTTATATCTACGACTCCAAACCATACTATGCTAAGTCTGCCTAAAACTCGAATGACTTAGCATGGTATGGTTTTTTTTTGCGGTGAGGAAAGGGTTTAAAATGCCTTCGCTCCATATAGGAGGCGTCACTCCTAGGTGTGTGGTGTAGCCTCTAAAACAATCCCTCCTCCTACCCTGGATATTTCCCTACCTTGGAACCCCTTTCGCATTACTTCCGGATATGGAATTCAAGAGCGACCCATGTTGGGTCAGATTCAACTCGCCTTGCGTCCAGGGCCGCCACATTTGAAGCCAGCATCAAGCTATTAGTTCGTCTTCTCTTTTCCAAGTTGAGAGCAGTGTTGCAACAAATTTTTTATTTATTTTTTACCAAAGCCACCGGAAAAAATTACCATAGTCAACAAAAAATTACCAAACTTATTTTATGTGCAGAACTGTACAAAAAAACATATCGAGCCCTAACCGCCAAAATAGCGTAAACGACATTTTTTCAAAATTTTCTTTTTGATGCAAAAATATTCCTAGAGCATCTAGATGCCTTTCTGCACCAAAAAGAAAATTTTGAAAAAAAATTTCGATTACGTGATTTTGGCAGTTAGGGCTCGTTATGTCTGTACATATGTATATCCGAAGATACCAAGCTTTTTAGGCAATTAGCGCTCCATTCACCTAAAATTTTTACGAAAGTTTGTTGAATTTTTTTGAATATTGAACGAAGTTTGAAATTAAAATTTTTTGAGTTCTGTTAAAGAAAGAACAATATTTTTACAAAAAAAATATGTATGCTAAAACTTGTCAAAATATGGTGCGGCTATAATTTTCTCGACCACTGTTATGTTAACAAATGACAAGAAAATATATCAAAAATTCAACGCTTGAAGGAAAGCTTTTGACTCACACATAAGCAGAGGGACATCCGCCGCTGAATTCCGTAGCTTTTTGAACGAGAACATACATATTTACGTAGAATTCTACTCATATATATGGTTGCCGGCTACTCATATATGAGCCTCGAGCTCATAAAAATTGTTGAATATAATTGTTATAAAGGCCATAAAAATAACAAAAACAAATAACTTAAGGACGAGCACACCTAAAAAGTTAAACATTCTAATAATAGAAATATTAACAAAAACCAACAAAACCAACAACCACATGATCAAGTGAATTGCAGCGGAATAGCTGCGCTTGATTGTAGTTGGCTTAGCAAAGTGAAATAGTGGAAAATAAGCAACAAGAATTAACAAGGCAAACTTAGCACAGTGCGTAGGCAACTGGCTGAGTCAGTGGTGATCGTCGGTTCGAATCCTACTGAAAGAAGTCTGATGAGGAAATGTGGTGATTTCCGAAATAGCTATCCATTCTACCATTTTTGAAGTGAAACTTCTTTAGCGGCGGTTGGTTGGGTGGGAGTAAATTGGCAAATTTAGAGGAAATTGCACACGGAAATGGTTAGAGGATAACACTTAGAAATAACAATACAAGAATGAAAGTAAAGATGAGTACGTACATAGATAAAGAAAATTATAAAGCCAATGGTAAAAATAAAAACAAAAACAAAGATGTGTAAAGATAAAGGTAAAAACGAAGACCAAGGTATTTTTAACACTTTACTTATATATATAAGGGCAAAGGTGAAGGGGAATATGTTGATGAAGAAAATGATAAACATAAAAGTAAAAACAAAGATGAGGATGAGGATACCGATAAAATTAAAGATGAAGCTAGGGGAAGAAAGATTAAAATAAAGGTAATTAAAGAGGAAAGGATATAGAGAGAGACACAGAGACTCAATCTGGCAACTATTTTGGGATTTTAGAGATTTTCGAGACTTATCGATTAAATAATCGATATTTTTATCGGTCTTGTTATCGATATTTATCGACTTTTTTATCGTTATTTACCGATTTTCTTCCCGATATTTATCGATTTTGTTATCGATATTTATCGATTTTGTTATCGATTCTTATCGATTTGGTTATCGATATTTATCGATTTTGTAGTCGATATTTATCGATTTTGTTAATGATATTTATCGATTTTGTTATCGGTATTTATCGACTTTGTTAGCGATATTTATCAATTTGGTTATCGAAATTTATCGATCTTGTTATCGATACTTATCGATTTTGTTATCGATATTTATCGATTTTGTTATCGATATTTATCGATTTTATTATCAATATAAATCGATTTTGTTATCGATATTTATCGATTTTGTTTTCGATATTTATCGATTTTGTTATCGATATAAATGGTTTGGTTATCGATATTTATCGATTTTGTGATCGATATTTATCGATTTTGTTATCAATATTTATCGATTTTGTATCGATATTTATCGATTTTGTTATCGATATTTTTATCGATTTTGTTATCGATATTTTTATCGATTTTCTAATCGATTTAGCTACCAATGGTATTATCGATGTTGCTATTGAAATTTTGATCGAATTTGTCATCGATTTTTGTATCCATATTTTGATGGACGTTATAATCGATTTTGTTATCGATAGAGTATGAAGATAAAATGAAGATAATGGAAGAACAGAATAACATGAATGTTATTAAAAGGAACAGTGGTAGAGGTAGGGATCTACATTTATAGAAAAAAAGCGAAAAAATATAACCTTAAGCAAAAGCAGATGTGTGTATGTATAGATAGATAAGTAACGTAAGTTTCACTTCTAAAGTGTGGCCCAGGCGCACTTACTTTTTTTTTCAAATTATTGGTGCTTTTCATTAAAAACGGCCTCAAGCTCAATAAAAACTGTTGAATATAACTGTTAAAAGGCCATAAAATAACAAAAAAGTAAGTGCGCCTGGGCCACACTGGAGAAGTGAAGCTTACGTTACGTATCTCTTTTTTTCCCATAACCAATATACATAAATATATACATACACACATTCATCTGCTTTTGCTTAAGGTTATATTTTTTATCGTTCTTCTATCTAGATCCCTACCTCTACTCCTGTTCGTTCTAACTACATTTATTTTATTCTGTTTCCCTTTATATTAATTTTTATCTTTACCCTCTATCGATAACAAACTCGATAGTAACATCTTACAAAATATCTATAACAAAATCGATGAATATCGATAACAAAATCGTTAAATATCGATAAGAAAATCGATAAATATCGACAACAAAATCGATAAATATCGATAACAAAGTCGATAAATATCGATAACAAAATCGATAAATGTCGATAATAAAATCGATAAATATCGATAACAAAATCGATAAATATCGATACCGAAATCGATAAATATCGATAACAAAATCGATTAATGTCAATAACAAAATCGATAAAAAAAATCGATAAATATCGGCAAAAAAATCGATAAATATCGATAAAAAATCGATAAATATCGATAACAAAATCGATAAATATCGATAACAAAATCGATAAGGTTCGATAACAAGATCGATAAATATCGATAACAAAATCGATAAATATCGCTAACAAAGTCAATAACAAAATCGATAAGAATCGATAACAAAATCGATAATTATCGATAAAAAAAATCGATGAATATCGATAACAAAATCGGTAAATATCGATAACAAAATCGATAAATATGGATAACAAAGACGTTAAAAATATCGGTTATTTTATCGATAAGTCTCGAGAATCCCGAAAATCTCTAAAATCCCAAAATAGTTCCCAGATTGAGTCTCTGTGTGTCTCTCTATATCCTTTCCTCTTTAATTACCTTTATTTTAATCTTTCTTCCCCTATCTTCGTCTTTACTTTTATCGGTATCCGCATCCTCCTCTTTGTCTTTGCTTTTATGTTTATCATTTTCTTCGGCTACATATTCCCCTTCGCCTTTGCCCTTATATAAGTAGGTAAGTGAAGTGTTTAAATTTACCTTGGTCTTCATTTTTGCCTATATCTTTACGCATCCTTGTTTTTGTTTTTATTTTTACCTTTGCCTTTATCCTTTTCTTTATCTATGTACGTACTCCACTTTACTTTCATTCTTGTATTGGTCTTTTTCTAAGTGTTATTCTTTAACCCTTTATTAGCAAATTTTTGTTAAATTAATACCATATGCATACACACTAGAAGCACTTGTTTCAGCCCCAGCCATTTCCGTTGCATTATTTCCGTTGCACCATTCCCATTGCACCATTTCCGTTGCACCATTTCCATGTGCAATTTCCGTTGAATTTGCCAATTTACTCCCAACCAACCAACCGCCGCTAAAGAAGTTTCACTTCAAAAACAAATAAATTAAGAACGAGCCCACCTAAAAGTTAACCATTCTAATAATAGAATTTTTAATAGAAACAAACAACCACATGATTAAGTTTAAATAGCACTGGAATAGCTGCGCTTGATTGTAGTTGGCTTAACAAATGAAATAGTGGAAAAAAGCAACATGAACTCACAAGGCGAACTTAGCACAGTGCGCAGGCAACTGGCTGAGTCATTGGGATCGTCGGTTCGAATCCTACTGAAAGAAGTCTGATGAGGAAATGTGATTTCCGAAATAGCTATCACTTTTACCATTTTTTCAAATAATTGTTGCTTTACCACAATAAGTTTTTCATTAAAAATTGTTGAATATAATTGTTATGAGGCCATAAAATAACATAAACATTTTTTTTCAAATATCTGGCAATATAATTTTTCTTTAGTTATGCGATAACAAACGACAGCGATTTTTTTTTCAAATTATGGCAACCCTATGGCATATTTGAAGCCAAAATAATCACGGTTCGCAGAGTTATTCTACTAAGGGCCGTTAACTTATCTTTTTTAAAGTATAGTTAAACCTAACAAGCGAAAAATTCCACAACTTTCTGTAGTAAGTAAGGGTAAGGACTATTTCTGGATTTTTAACTTTTTGATATTTTCTTCCCCAACTTTGACTATCTCGGGTGAAAAAAAATGTACTGAGCTATAACTACATAAAAAAATTGCTCATTTAATAAAGATTTCAGAAAGGTGCCGCACTTACTGTTTTGAAAAGAAAAAAAAAAGTTATATGAATCATCATGCAAACGTGATGGTTATTTTAATTTACATAACCTTCACAGTTGACAGATAGACAACCCTCACGAAATGAGAGAAGATCGTTCGCAGTACCGGTACAAAATAAATTTATGGTGTTATTATTTTTATTTTATTTTTATTTGTCAGATATTGGGACCTGTGGAACTGCCGCCAACGCTCAACTCTCACAGCTATTTAGAGTTCCTTCAGGAACGGCTTCCAACTCTTTTGGAAGATGTACCCTTAAACCTGCGGCGAAGACTATGGCTGCAAAATGACGGGTGCCCTGCTCACTACGGGCGTGAAGTAAGAGCTCATTTAGACGAAACTTATCCTCGCCGATGGATTGGACGATACGGGCCAATCACGTGGCCCGCTCGATCGCCAGACCTGAATCCATTAGATTTTTTCTACTGGGGCTGTCTTAAGGACAAAATTTATTCCAATCCAATTCAAAACGAAGAGCATTTGCGGGAACAAATAAATGGAGCTGCTGCTGAGATGGCCCAATTGAGTTTAAGATCTCTAAAAGCGTCTTTTCTTAAAAGGTGCCGAGCTTGTATTAGAGTAGAAGGTCGCCAATTTGAGCATATTTTATCAATAAATGAATAAATTTTTCTTCAAACAACTCATGTATATCTTATTTCACGTGAACCCATCCTTCACACAAAATATTGATAGATATAGCCCTTGTTATAGACTCTAGTCCGAATTCCGGTAAGTAACATAAAATAATGTCAGAAGCAAGTAATTATGTACCTTTGTACTATTTAGCATTCATTTGACGGTAACAAGAGCAAATTCAATTTAAATCTATTAAATACATTCTAGCGTGCTCAGTCCTTTACCCACAAAAGCGGCTATAACTTTTTTTTTCTATTCAAAACAGTAAGTGTGGCACCTTTCTGAAATCTTTATTAAATGAGCAATGTAATGTAAAGCTATAGCTCAGTACATTTCTTTTTCACCCGAGAGAGTCAAAGTTGGGGAAGAAAATATCAAAAAGTTAAAAATCCAGAAATAGTCCTAATTTTATGATGGTTCCTTAATATATTTTAACTACATTGCATTTGAGTATGGAGAGGCAACTATCTGGAAGTATTTTACATAAAAAATTTACTAAGTATTGCCCGGTTTGTAGTTGCAGTTAAAGAAAACACATGAAAAGGCACGATTTTTTTTTAATTCGAAAAAATTTAAATATTTCGAAAACGGTGACACTTTTACCTGAAAATTTTTTGTTTATCAGGGAGCTCACCCCCCCACCTGCCTTCCCCTAAAGTTTGGCACGTTACTTCTGGGACACCCTGTATATTAGAGTGGTTCATAAAATATCTCTTTTTGGAAATTCACAAACGCTACATCAAAATATTGTTATTTGTGATCAAAAAAAAAAAGACACGTATTTTTTTATTTTGAAAAAAAAAGTTTTTTTTGGAGGTCGCGCTGATCGGTTTTTTATAAAACCGCTGATGTTCTCAGTTTTTTATTTTTTATTTTCGTGACATGTTAAAATGTAGCTAAAATTGTGGTTTTTACATATGATTACTGTGGTATTTTTGGGGAACATTCCCTTAATTACATACCTGTCTTGGGCAGCTAGAATGGGCCTAGTGCCCGAAAATATGCTTTCTAAAAGAGACTAGTAAAATTAAAACGTTGATACTGAACGATATAGCGTTGTCATGGGTTGGAACTTGTTACCAGGGGGTTTCTGGGTTGCTAATTAGAAATGTGAACACAAGTTTTCAAAATTCAAAATCGCGGATCCAAAATGGTGGATCCAAAATGGCGACCCATTGTTTTTTAAATGATTGGATTTGTTCGAAACCCGGCAATCGAGAGTTTTTGGGGTCGCCGATTACGAATCTGAAGTCAATTTTTTTAAATTCAAAATGGCGAATCCAATATGGCGATTAAATTAAAAAAAAAATTACTAAAATTAAAACGTTGATACTGAACGTTTTAAACATTGTCAGGGGTTGAAATTAGTTAAGTAAAAAAAAAACCATTCTAAATAAAAAAAATACTTTTCTCTTTTTTATCACAAATAACAATAATTTGAGGTAGCCGTTATGAATTTCCAAAAAAAAAATTTTAAACGCTCTAGTATATATATACCTAGGTATATCTGTATACTTTAGTTAAAAAACAAAACAGGTTTATATTCTTCAAGAATAAGAAATCTTAAAAAGAAGTTAAGAACGAATTTGTTTCTCTGTTTGTAACTTTGAGGATTACCTGGTATTTCTATAAAAGGAAACGCTTACGGGCCTCTTACTAATGTGGAATCAGAACCAATATTGACCTATTTGACATGTAAGACCGAATCGAGAAAGTTACAAAATTGAAAAATTAATTACCAAATCACCAAACTTGATAAATAAAAAAAATTACCAATTTTGGCAACGCTTTCTAACTTAGCGGCCACTATAAATTGTAATCGTTTTGGGTTCCTCTGCTTTCAATCTCCTAATTGTCCAGATCAATTTTCTTACGCCGCAGTATGATCTCGGTGAAAGTCGCGACCTATGATTTTTGATCAGTAAGCATTTTAGAAACGATATTATCGGGTGAAACGATACCGCTTGTTGGTATCCCAGCGCTCGCAGAAAAATAATGTATGTTCTGCACCGTCTACATATAAGCAGTAAACGCAGTGTGGGCTCGCCACCTTCTCCATTTTGTGCAGGTATGCTCTAAAGCAGCGGTGCCCAGCGCAGGGCACTTGCCTATTGAATTCTGCCAGCGCAGGGCACTTGCTTACGGAGTTCTGCCGGCGTTGGGCATGCCTGCTCTAAAGCATCCGTGGCCGGTCAAGAATTGAGTGAGGAAATAACCCACCTTCCCATGTGAGCGGTATGGTCAGCAGTCCAGGTGCGGAATTAGTTTCGCTGTCCACCTCCCCGTTTGAGCACTCTGCCATTTTTGTGCCATCTGCTCAGTAATCTGCTTTTGGCTTTCTTTGCTGCCTGAGTTTTCCCAATCCGTTCTTTTGACTGCCATATCTCCTACCCCTCTTTAGCTAAATAGTCGATCGGCGCTGTTGACGCGAGTGCGAATACGGCTTCCTCCGATACGGTGCGATATGCGTACGCCACTCTTAGTCCTCCTTGTCGTTGAATGTTGATGAGACGTCTGTGATATTTGTCTATCGTTAAAGCTTCAGCCCAGATTTCTGCTCCGTAAAGCAAATATGACTTCGTTGCCTTCACAAAGAGTCGCCGTATACATGGTTTGGGTCCATTCAGGTTTGCTATTAGTCTGCTAAGCATTGCTGTCTTTTCAGACGCTCTTTTCGACACACTCTGGATGTGGTCCCAGAATGTGAGCTTACTATCCAGTATAATCCCGAGGTGTTTGATGCATCGTGAGGTGGTGATTTCTTCTTGTTCTATAAATATTGGGACGATTTTCTCTATTCTACTCCTAGTCAGCAGAACCATCTCCGTTTTCCAGTAAGCTAATGTGAGGCGGTGCTCCTCCATCCACGTTTTAATTCTTCTCATAGCCTGATTGAGCTCCAGTAAGCCGTCGAGAGATCGCGTTACGTCTACATCATCGGCATAACATACAAGTTCGACATCTTGTGGCATTTCCAATCTTAGTAGGCTGTCGTACTGAATGTTCCACAGGTCCGGAGCGAGTATTGAGCCTTGCACAGCTCCCGAGGTTAATTCGATCGACCGTAGTTTCTCCTGGGTTTTAAACTCAAGTGTGCGGTCACTCAAGTAACTCTTCATCATGCGCATTAAATAAGCTGGCATGTTGAATCTGTGTTTCGAGAGCCGTCAGTATATCGCTCCATCGTGCCGAATTAAACGAATTTCTCTCGTCCAGATTCGCTAGTAGCGTGACTTTTCAGGAATGGTGATTGCCCTGCTGTGCTGCCTCGGCTGTATTAATTACGCGATGGATTGCATCTGTGAGATCCCCGGCTTAGTGCACTGCTGCTAGAATTCGCGATTGCAGGAGCTTTTCGAAAAGTTTTCCGGCTGTATCTAGCACACGCAGAGGTCTGTATGAAGATGCCAGGCTTCCTCCTCACTTTCCTTTGCTGATCAAGACTAGCATGGTATGGTTTGAGGTGTTGATATATTACATATTATATATATTTTATACATTTATATTCAACAATTTTAATGAACTTGAGTTTACGTGCCGAACTTAGCTCTGCGGCTAAGACCACTGGCTTAGACATCCGAGGTCGCTGGTTCATATCCCAGTGACCGCGGTTGAAGAAGTCTTATGGGGAGATGTGGTGATCTCCGAAATAGCAGCTATTACTTCTCCCAAAATGTAAATTTTTGTTGATTTGCGCAAAGTTTTCATTAAAAACGGCTTCGAGCTCAATAAAATTGTTGAATATAAAAATTGTAATGCCAATAACTTAAGGACGAGCACACCTGAAAGTTAAACATTCTAAAAATAGAATATTAACGAAAACCAACAACAAACAACAAGCACATGATCAAGTGTAAATAGCAGCGGAATAGCTGCGCTTGATTGTAGTTGGGTTGACGTATGAAAAAGTGGCAAAAGCAACAACAGTTTACGTGGTGAACTTAGCTCAGTAGGTAAGACCACTGGCTTTGACGTCCGAGGTCGGCGCTTCATATTCCAGTGACCGCGGTTGAAGAAGTCTGATGAGCAGATGTGGTGATCTCCGAAATGTCAGCTATAACTTTTACCAAAATGTAAATTATTGTTGCTTTCCTGTTTTCCACAAAATTTTCGTTAAAAGCTCATTAAAATTGTTGAATATTCCTATTGAATTCAACAATTTTTAATGAGATTGAGGCCGTTTTTAATGAAAAATTTATTGTGGAAAAGAAACAATAATGTGAAAAAATGGTAGAAGTGATAGCTATTTCGGAAATCACCACATTTCCTCATCAGACTTCTTCCCACTGACTCAGCCAGTTGCCTGCGCACTGTGGTAAGTTCGCCTTGTATATTATGGTTGCTTTTTTCCCACGTTTTCATTTTGTTATGCCAACGCAATCAGGCGCAGCTATTCCGTTGCAATTTACTTGATCATGTGGTTGTTGGTTTTTGCTAATAGTTCTATTTTTAGAATGTTTAACTTTTAGGTGTGCTCGTCCTTAAGTTATTTGTTTTTGTTATTTTATGGCCTTATAACAATTATATTCAACAATTTTTAATGAGCTTAGCAAAAACCTATACAAAAATATGTCTGGCGAAAAAATATCTGCTGTTACCATATTCTTCTTCTTCTTATTTGGCGCTGTAACCGCCTAAGCGATTTTGGCCGAGTTCAACAAAGCACGCCAGTCGTTTCTTTTTTGTGCCAACTGACGCCAATTTGAAATGCCAAATGAAGCCAAGTCCTTCTCCACCTGGTCTTTCCATCTCGGGGCCTCCCTTTTCCTCTGCTACCACCAGCGGGTTCTGAGTTAAATACTTTCAGAGCTGGAGCGTCGGTATCCATTCGAACGACATGCCCAAGCTAGCGGAGCCGCTGTATTTTAATTCGCTGCACTATATCCTCGTCGTTGTATCGTCTGCGGTACTCGCTCTCGCCAACGCGTAAATGCCCGTAAATATTCCGCAAAATCTCTTTCTCGAAAACTCCAAGAGCCGCCTCATCAGATGTTGTCATTGTCCATGCTTCTGCGCCATATACCAGCACGGGCCTAATAAGTGACTTATAGATCCCCCTATTATGAAGCCATACGATACACGATAAACGCTCGCATTCTTTTGTGCCGTATATTAAATTCTAGCGTATGAAATTCGATAGCTACCGTTTATCGTATATCGTTGAATTTTGGTATTACCCATATATGTAATACTTCTATATTGGCAGTAAGCTAACTTCTCAATGTGTAAGCATTCAGAAATCAGAGCGAGACAGTCTAGTACTGTTTTTGTCAATGTATTGTGTACTTGAGTGCCGTTTTTGTATATGTGTTGTGTACATGTTTATTTATAAACGTATGTGTTCCTTTTCTTTCGTACGTGTTTATTGATATATCTGTACTGTAGTGTTTTCGGACGGTACTAGCTCTTAGTGCCAATATAGGAGTACTACATATATGGTATTACCATACGATAGCTATCATATCAGCTGTTCGATTTCTTACGCTTGCAAGCGGTTGTCCATTTTTACACGATACTATTTAACAAAATTAAAGTGATATAAGTATTTAAATGAATAACATGAAATAATGGAAACGATTTGAACAAAATACTGCAATTTTTCAGGGCGAAAATTGCGAGAAAAAAAACCAAGTTGAGCGTGTTGCTTCTCCAAGGGGTACGGTTTAGTTACTTGTACAATGATTTTGGGTTGTTGTGTCCAAAGGCGTGACCCGAATCTAAAAACTTTAACATACACGTTTAGTCAAAGGATTGAGCTTTAATTCAAAACAAAGATTTCAAATTTCCAAGCACTGGTTTATTGATAAATTCGTTTTGAAGGATGCACATTTTTATAAACACAGTAGAAACCTTAGGTTGGGGTAATCCAATAACGCCTCGTTGCAACACTCTGTTGGTATGACCCCTGAGCAAGAAATCTCAGAGTTGTGAAAACATTTAATATTCGGTATGGATGACGTTTTATACGTGGGAGCAACTCGTTCTCTACTTCTGTTAGAACATATGTAACAGCTTCTTTCGAAAGTCGAAAGTTTCTCTGAAATCTAAAGAATTGTTTTTTAGTAATTAGCAAATAAAACTTATTCCTGTTACTTACCTTATCGAGTTCTTCTGCAGAGGATCGGAAGCATCTCTCAATTGTCTTCTTACTGTATCCTCTATGCGAGTTTCATCAATTTGAATTTATATAAAACGCATTTGAGGTTGAAGGAAACATGTTTCGTTTTAATTTTGTACGGCTTATGGAAATTTTCGCACCATTCAAGTTCAAAATGTTCGCTTTGAAAATATTTATCTAGACAAGAACAGCTTTTTCATTTAAATTCACAACAAATAGTAAACAAATACCACTGTCATTCACAATAGTACATCTATCGGGTGTGTGGAAACCATAATAAGAAATCTCATTTTATACGACATGCTTGCAAGCGTTTATCGTCTATCGTATGAAAATTCATAATAGGGGGATAGTGTGGTTTTCGTACCTCGAGAGAGGACTTTACTCCTGAATTGCCTACTCAGTCCAAAGTAGCACTTGTTGGCAAGAGTGATTCTGCATTGGATTTCCATTTTTTTTTATTTTTTTTTATTGAAACTAACAATAAGTTTTCAAATCTACAAACTACTATTAAATTTAAAATCTCTGCGGCAATGCTTAAATTTTTTTTGATTTTTTCATACATATATGTATATTTATTACAGCTGTTGTGGCTGTCGGAATGGACAAGATTCCGAGCAGCAGGATGCCTGGATATCGTGCTGGGCAGGCGGTCTGAAAGGACGAGTTCCAGAGCCACACTGCCTGGGCGGGTGGAAAGGACTAGTTTCCACGCCGTGCCTTCGCTTCTCTATATTTAAGTAATTACAATCCAGTAGGCTGTGTTCGGTCGGAAAGGACAAGTTTCAGAGCTGCACTGATACTGGTGTTGGGTAGTCGGTCTGAAAGGACGAGGTCCAGAGCCGAAATTGATATAAAGGGTGAACACACCAAAACTGCGACACTTTGGGAAGCTTATAACTTACCCAAAACGAATTCAATATTTTGAAATTCAAATACCATAAGTTGACCATGACCTTAGTTGAACGTAGAAGAAATTTCATTTGAATTTGATTCCTAGTTGAGTTAAAAATGGCAACCGAGCTAGAAACGAGACAAACCATTTTGCACGAGTTTATAAATGATCCGGCCTTAAGTACACGTAAAATTGCTAAAAAATTAAAGAGTGCACTATTCGACAGTTTGCAGGGTTTTAATCGGTACAAATAAGGCCTGACAGTTACGAGAAAACCAGGGAGCGGGGGTTAGCATGGTCAAAGTGATAGAAACAGTGCTCGGAACGTCCTCAGTGCGTTTTCGCGAGATCCGAAGATTTTGTCGCGTTATGTTGCAAAATCCTTACGGAGATCGCAGTTTTTCGTACAAAAGGTAAAGCGGAAAGCTTCATTGAGATGTTCTACAGCTCAAACAGCGCCAGACCGAGGCGCAAAGTAGAATGTTACAGCGAAATCCCGCATTCGGAAGTTGTATGAATTCTAAATTAAAAAATACAACTGCATTGTTATGGACTGCGAAACCTACTGCTATAAAAATTCAAAATGTATTGCAGGTCAAGATTTTTATACTGCTGCAAGTCGTCAAGATGCCCCTGAAAATTGTAAGCTGAAAATAAAGTCCAAATTTCCAAAACCACATGGTTTGGCAAGCTATTTGTTCCTGCGGCCGTAAGAGCAGCCCTTTTTTCCCATCCGGGGCAATGAATGATCAAGTTTATCGGGATGAGTGCCTCAAAAGGCGTCTTCTGTCATTTATCAACAGATAAGGAGTAGGCCATCGTTCTAGGCGGACATGGCAACCTGCCACTATGCCAAGGACACATTGCCGTGGTATAATGCAAATAACATCAATTTTGTACCTCACGACTGCAATCCACCCAATAGCCCAGAGCCACGTCCTATTGGGGAATATTGGTCAATTGTCAAAGGAATCTTGAAGAAAACAGGTGAAAGAGTGAAAATTATTGAAGAGTGCAAAACAAAGTAATTGTGCGCATCGCGTAATGTCGATGATGCAGTCGTGCAGAACATGATGGCGCGTCTGCGATGAAAATACCGATCACTTGCATATGGAGCAAATAATAACTAATATTTTAACATTTTAATAACATCTAAACTTCCAAGTTATATAATACAAAAAAATTATTTCAAAGCCTTCTAGTTTGTTTCTGGTAGTAATTTCTAAGTGTCGCAGTTTTGGTGTGTTCACCCTTTATTGCGGATATCGCAATTTATTATATTGCGCATCATTTGATAATATCGGATAAATCTTTCTTTTTAGTCTTCTTGCATATCTCGGGCTAAGAAGATCTCCCGCTAGACGATTTGGATGGTTCATTAACCGTGCTGAGTAACTGGTGCTTAGCCTTTTTATGTCCTCATGCACCGTATTTACATTAAGATCTTTGTGGATGTTCGTATTTTTTATGACCACGGTGCTCCGCATATGGCGCGTAATATTTTTGACTGCAGTCTTTGAAGTCTGTTCAAAATGGAATTGCACGCTGTGTCCCAGATCCCTATTCCATATGCCCAACATGGTTTAAGCATCATATTAAAAAGCAACATCTTGTTATCTAGGCTTAATTTAGATTTGTGTCCTATAACCCATTGAAGGGTTGCTTGTTTTAGTTTCGCCTGAGAAATTTTGTTTTCTGTATGCTTTTTCCAGGTAAGTCTTCTATCTAGTGTCATCCTAAGGTATTTGACACTATCTTTTTGTGGTATAGCCTTTATTTTTAGTGGTGGGCAAGTTTCTTTCTTCAAAGTAAATGTTGTCTGAACACACTTGCTTTCGTTAACCTTTATCCTCCAAGAACCTAGCCATAGCTCTAACTTTTTCAAATATTCTTGCAGCTTGTAAGAAGCCTCTTTAGGGTCTGAACTATTGCCTATAGCTGTGTCATTAGCAAACGTTGAAATGGTTAGAGTTTTATCAATTGGCAAATCACGAGTGCATATTACGTACAATATGGGTCCTAGAACACTGCCTTGAGGGACACCTGCTTATATTGGGTGACTTTCCGTTCCAAAGGAGTTCTGCCCTACACTGAAGTTTCTCCCCACCAGAAAGCTTTCCAGAATTGCATGCGTATTTGCAGGGAGTGAAACCTTTAGTTTGTATATAAGCCCATCACGCCAGACTATGTCAAAAGCTTGAGAGATGTCCAAAAATACACCGGTGCAGTATTGCTTCNAGTTTCTCCCCACCAGAAAGCTTTCCAGAATTGCATGCGTATTTGCAGGGAGTGAAACCTTTAGTTTGTATATAAGCCCATCACGCCAGACTATGTCAAAAGCTTGAGAGATGTCCAAAAATACACCGGTGCAGTATTGCTTCCCTTCGAATGATTTTCTAATAGAAGAAACAATTCTATGAACTTGTTCTACAGTGCCACGTTTTTCACGAAACCCAAACTGATGTGGTGGTATTATTTGGTTACTTGTATTTTTTTTTCAATAGAAGTTTTTCAAATATTTTGGAAAATACAGAAATCAAGCTAATCGGCCGATATGAACTTACTACCGTCTCATCTTTGCCTGGTTTTGGCACCATAATTATTTCCGAAGGTTTCCATAAGTCGCGGAAGTTTCCCAACTTTAGCATGTTATTAGAAATATGTAACAAAAAATGTATGGCAGTTTGTGGAAGCTCTTTTATCATTTCACCTGTAATCCTATCGTAACCAGGCGCTTTATGCTTCTGAATATCATGAACAATGGTGTTAATTAAATCCTTTTTTTTTAACCGAAGCGGATTTGTGGTAAGGCTACTGGGGGGTATTGAAATATTGGAAGGATGAGCACCTTCTTTGGGTCTAAAGACGTAATGGTGCTTCTCGAAGAACGGGCCTCTTCGCATGCTTCAGTGTTCGATAAAGCGGGTAGTCAGTCTGTTTCGAAGCAGGCAAGGACTGAAGGATTGACTGCGTACTTCTTTCTTTTTCCGCCTGCAACTAAATACGTAATTCCTTTGTACACGCATTCAGCTCCCGTTTAAGCTTCGGAGAGCGAATTCTTTACCATTCCCTTCTTAATTGTCGCTTTTTACTTATTAAGTTAAGAATGTTTGGGGTGTGCATGCCAGGGCAGCAAGAACTGCGATGTTTAATAGAAGGATTTGGTGTTGAAATTTCTGCGGCCTTAACTATTATATCAGTGAGATGTTCAGCTGCCCTGTCGGTATAATTCTTGGTCCGAATAGGAATTTGCGGGTCAATGTGCAAACTGACATACTTTTTGTATTTAAACCAGTTTGTGTGCTTATTTGTAAGATTTTTTTGTTTTTCCTCATAATTAATAAACATTGATAATGTTATGAGGCAGGGTGGATGATCTGAAGAGAGATTAAATAAGGCTCCAGTATTAACTCGGTGTCGCGCAATACCCTTTGTTACACCAAAGTCAATAAGATCGGGTATTTTTTGGGATTCAGATGGCCAATACGTTGACCAGTAGACAAGACATCAAATCTTCTGTTCTGGGTTACTTTATATAGATTTCTACCCTTTGGTGTAATAAATCTAGATTCCCAGAATGTGTGCTTGGCATTGTAATCTCCCGCTACAATAAACTTACTGCCAAACTTTAGGAAAAGTCGTCAAATTGTTTTTCCGTTATGTTATGACGAGGGGGGGGGGGCAGTATATAGCAGATACAGTAAGGCCATCCAAGTGGTCATCAATGTGTATTGCAGTGTTATTAATGAACTCATCACTTTGCGATTCTTATTCATAGTGCTTTATTCTGTTACGAATGAGAATAGCGGATAGTGGAAGACCTCGGGCTTTAGCTTGTGGATGCTTAGTATTATAGAATTTGTACCCATTAATTTGAAAGTTATTAAATTGAGTAAGGTGGGTTTCTGATGCAAGCAAAACGTCTATATGATATCGCTCTAGGAAAATTTCTAGTTCGTTTTTATGCTGGGTTATCCCGTTCGCATTCCAAAAACAAATTTTGAGATTATTCATGGTTTAGCTAATATGGCTTGAAGTAATAGATTTTTACATCAAATCTTGTACCATGCTCTGCATTGCCATCATTTGCTCCTGCATAACTTTCATAAAGTTGTTTATAGTAGCTTCTAGGTTACTACTGTTCTGACCAAAAAGAGGTTGTGTCGGAGGAGTATTTTTGAGCATTTGTGCATATGAAGTAAAGTTATTAACGTTCATTGGCGCAGACATTGGCTTAGCGGGTTCTGGTATGGGGTTTTGCTTAATATGAATATTTTTGGGAACTGTTTTCTCTTTCATACGATATAAACTGGACAACCTCTATAGTTAGCAGTGTGATTTCTACCGCAGTTACTGCACTTTTTGGATTTTGGGTCGATTTTTGGTTTCACACATTCTTTAGAAGTGTGTAGATCCCCACAGATAACACAGACACCAGGTAAGGTGCAGTAGCGACGTGTGTGACCAAATTCCTGGCAGTTATGACATTGAACAGGGCCTCTACGCTTATGGGGCTCTTCTACGGAGATACTACGGTGTAGAAGATATCGCAATTGATATATTTGATGCACTTCGCCTTTCTTCAGACTGTGAAAGTCAGGTTCTAGCTCTATTATCAACATCGGTTGAGGGATGTTTTCTTTATTTTTGATGTTGAAGACATTGCGCACCTTAAATTCTTCTTCCCTAAGAGCATTTTCTATCTCTTGTGGGTTCACACTGGACTCGATGCCTTTTATGACTACTTCTAGTCTTCGACTACTTTTAAGTTGATAGGTGTAATACGATTTCTTACACTCATCAAACTCACTGGTAATTTTACGAAAAATATATTCGTTTTGAGCCTGTATTTTCACTTCGTGTATATTACCCTTTTTAATAGGAACCACATGAAAATTATTTTTCCCTTATAGTTTTAAGAGAGTATCTACCAGGGCATTCGAACTTTGTTCTCGTAGATAAATAGGTGGAGGCTTGTATTTTTTAACTACCTGTTGGTTAGAATCATTATTCATATCATCGAGAATACTAAAACGATTATTCTCCGCCGATGTAGAAGTACCTGAAGTGACTACTTTCAACATTTTATTTTTTGAGCTTTGTTTTCCATTTTTTCGGGTGTGCGCTTTCGCTAACCCAGTCTGAACAGTAGCATTTTTTCTGGTTTTTCTTCTTCTTTGTTTGTTGCCGTCGACGCATTAGTATCGGCAGCTGCATTGTTGTCCGCATTGATCACTGCTGGAGAGCAAGAAGATGCTCTTTGCTTGGCTGCATCTGCTGTTTGTGATGGTGTGTTAGCAGTATAAGAGTTTTCTTTAGCGTTATTGTTGCTGGTTTTGCTTTTTAGGCTGTATGCAGTAATTGTCAAATATGCATTTCTTTTGCTTGCGTTTTGCATTGAGTGCCTGCGCTCCTTTAGGGGAGCACCCTCGACACTAATCTCTCGCTTAACTATAGTTTTGTATGTAAACACTAGTTTTTTTATTTTTATACACACAATGTCTTATTGTTTATTTATGTATTTTTCGCGATCACGGTTTGATTTTTTATATTTCTGAGGGCCGTTCGCGACGACACAAAATTCCAATAATAGTTTAGTGTGTCTTTCGATGCTTAAGTATTATTAGTTACACGATAAATATGATTTTTTATGAAGCAAATAAAGAACACGTCCGTATTCAACCGAAACTCTGTACGTACATATTAAATAATTTGAATTTAATTTTTTTATCAGGTGGCAACTCTTTTTAAGCAAATAAGAAGCTATTGCACATCTACAGACCAAGCCCTTTAATTTGATACCTCAATTTGTAAAATCGATTTCCATGCTGACATTATTGTCAGTGTAAATGCTGGTTCCCAAGTAAACGAAATTCTCTACTTTCTCGAAACTATAACTGTCAACAGTGACGTGGATGTCAAGACGCGAATGTGCTGACTGTTTGTTTGATGAGAGAAGATACTTCGTCTTGTCCTCGTTTACCACCAGACCCTCGCTTATGCGGTTCGAGTGCCAAATAAGAAGAAGAAGAAGAACAAGGTGTCGATGTCGATGTCATCGGCATAAGCCAGCAATTGCACGCCCTTGTAGTAAATTGTTCCTGAGCGATTCAGTTCTGCAGCTCTTAATATCTTCTCCAACATCTGATTAAAGAAGTGACATGAAACGGAGTCGCCCTTTCTGAAACTCCGTTTGGTGGCGAACGGCTGAGAGAGGTCTTCCCCAATTCTAACGAAGCTGGTGTTATTGCTCCTTGTAGACAGCCATATCAGTTTGGCGGGGATGCCAAATTCAGACATAGCGGCATATAGGCAACTCCTTTTAGTGCTGTCGAAAGCGGCTTTAAAGTCGACAAATAGGTGGTGGGTGTCGATCCTTTTCTCGCGGGTATTTTCCAAGATTTGGCTTATTGTGAATAACTGGTCTAATGGTGGATTTTCTAGGCCTAAAGCCACACTGATAAGGCCCAATCAGTTCATTGACGGTGGGCTTCAGTCTTTTACACGATACGCTCGATAAGACCTTGTAACCTATGCTTAGAAGTCTGATCCCGCGGTAGCTGGCATGAATGGCACACTTAAATTCCAGTCGTCCGGTATGCGTTCATCTTCATATTGCGCATAAGAGTTGATGCATGTACCTTATCAACTTTTCGCCACCGTACTTGAATAGCTCAGCTGGCAGGCTATCAGCTCCAGCAGCGTTGTTGTTTTTCAGCCGCGTTAGTGCTATTCGTACCTCGTCATAGTCAGGCGGAGGAACATCGTCGTCATCTACGGGGGCTCGGATTCTTTTTCTCCACAACTTTCCGTGCTGCTACCATACAGTAGGGTGGAAAAGTGTTCCCTCCATAATTTAAGTACGGATCCAATATGGCGATCAAATTAAAAAAAAAAAATTACTAAAATTAAAACGTTGATACTGAACGTTTTAAACATTGTCAAGGGTTGAATTTAGTTAAGTAAAAAAAAACCATTCTAAATAAAAAAAAAATACTTTTCTCTTTTTTATCACAAATAACAATAATTTGAGGTAGCCGTTATGAATTTCCAAAAAAAAAATTTTAAACGCTCTAGTATATATATACCTAGGTATATCTGTATACTTTAGTTAAAAAACAAAACAGGTTTATATTCTTCAAGAATAAGAAATCTTAAAAAGAAGTTAAGAACGAATTTGTTTCTCTGTTTGTAACTTTGAGGATTTCCTGGTATTTCTATAAAAGGAAACGCTTACGGGCCTCTTACTAATGTGGAATCAGAACCAATATTGACCTACTTGACATGTAAGAGCGAATCGAGAAAGTTACAAAATTGAAAAATTAATTACCAAATCACCAAACTTGATAAATAAAAAAAATTACCAATTTTGGTTAAAAATTACCAAAGCGGCAACGCTTTCTAACTTAGCGGCCACTATAAATTGTAATCGTTTTGGGTTCCTCTGCTTTCAATCTCCTAATTGTCCAGATCAATTTTCTTACGCCGCAGTGATCTCGGTGAAAGTCGCGACCTATGAGTTTTGATCAGTAAGCATTTTTGAAACGATATTTTCGGGTGTAACGATACCGCTTGTTGGTATCCCAGCGCTCACAGAAAAAGAATGTATGTTCTGCACCGTCTACATATAAGCAGTAAACGCAGTGTGGGCTCGCCACCTTCTCCATTTTGTGCAGGTATGCTCTAAAGCAGCCGTGCCCAGCGCAGGGCACTTGCCTATTGAATTCTGCCAGCGCAGGGCACTTGCTTACGGAGTTCTGCCGGCGTTGGGTATGCCTGCTCTAAAGCATCCGTGGCCGGTCAAGAATTGAGTGAGGAAATAACCCACCTTCCCATGTGAGCGGTATGGTCAGCAGTCCAGGTGCGGAATTAGTTTCGCTGTCCACCTCCCCGTTTGAGCACTCTGCCATTTTTGTGCCATCTGCTCAGTAATCTGCTTTTGGCTTTCTTTGCTGCCTGAGTTTTCCCAATCCGTTCTTTTGACTGCCATATCTCCTACCCCTCTTTAGCTAAATGGTCGATCGGCGCTGTTGACGCGAGTGCGAATACGGCTTCCTCCGATACGGTGCGATATGCGTACGCCACTCTTAGTCCTCCTTGTCGTTGAATGTTGATGAGACGTCTGTGGTATTTGTCTATCGTTAAAGCTTCAGCCCAGATTTCTGCTCCGTAAAGCAAAATTGACTTCGTTGCCTTCACAAAGAGTCGCCGTATACATGGTTTGGGTCCATTCAGGTTTGCTATTAGTCTGCTAAGCATTGCTGTCTTTTCAGACGCTCTTTTCGACACACTCTGGATGTGGTCCCAGAATGTGAGCTTACTATCCAGTATAATCCCGAGGTGTTTGATGCATCGTGAGGTGGTGATTTCTTCTTGTTCTATAAATATTGGGACGATTTTCTCTATTCTACTCCTTGTCAGCAGAACCATCTCCGTTTTCCAGTAAGCTAATGTGAGGCGGTGGTCCTCCATCCACGTTTTAATTCTTCTCATAGCCTGATTGAGCTTCCAGTAAGCCGTCGTGAGATCGCGTTACGTCTACATCATCGGCATAACATACAAGTTCAACATCTTGTGGCATTTCCAATCTTAGTAGGCTGTCGTACTGAATGTTCCATAGGTCCGGACCGAGTATTGAGCCTTGCACAGCTCCCGAGGTTAATTCGATCGACCGTAGTTTCTCCTGGGTTTTAAACTCAAGTGTGCGCTCACTCAAGTAACTCTTCATCATGCGCATTAAATAAGCTGGCGTGTTGAATCTGTGTTTCGAGAGCCGTCAGTATATCGCTCCATCGTGCCGAATTAAACGAATTTCTCTCGTCCAGATTCGCTAGTAGCGTGACTTTTCAGGAATGGTGATTGCCCTGCTGTGCTGCCTCGGCTGTATTAATTACGCGATGGATTGCATCTGTGAGATCCCCGGCTTCTTGCACTGCTGCTAGAATTCGCGATTGCAGGAGCTTTTCGAAAAGTTTTCCGGCTGTATCTAGCACACGCAGAGGTCTGTATGAAGATGCCAGGCTTCCTCCTGACTTTCCTTTGCTGATCAAGACTAGCATGGTATGGTTTTGAGGTGGTGATATATTACATATTATATATATTTTATACATTTATATTCAACAATTTTAATGAACTTGAGTTTACGTGCCGAACTTAGCTCTGCGGATAAGACCACTGGCTTAGACATCCGAGGTCGCTGGTTCATATCCCAGTGACCGCGGTTGAAGAAGTCTTATGGGGAGATGTGGTGATCTCCGAAATAGCAGCTATTACTTCTCCCAAAATGTAAATTTTTGTTGTTTTTGCGCAAAGTTTTCATTAAAAACGGCTTCAAGCTCAATAAAATTGTTGAATATGAAAATTGTAATGCCAATAACTTAAGGACGAGCACACCTGAAAGTTAAACATTCTAAAAATAGAATATTAACGAAAACCAACAACAAACAACAAGCACATGATCCAGTGTAAATAGCAGCGGAATAGCTGCGCTTGATTGTAGTTGGGTTGACGTATGAAAAAGTGGCAAAAGCAACAACAGTTTACGTGGTGAACTTAGCTCAGTAGGTAAGACCACTGGCTTTGACGTCCGAGGTCGGCGCTTCATATTCCAGTGACCGCGGTTGAAGAAGTCTGATGAGCAGATGTGGTGATCTCCGAAATGTCAGCTATAACTTTTACCAAAATGTAAATTATTGTTGCTTTCCTGTTTTCCACAAAATTTTCGTTAAAAGCTCATTAAAATCGTTGAATATTCCTATTGAATTCAAAAATTTTTAATGAGATTGAGGCCGTTTTTAATGAAAAATTTATTGCGGAAAAGAAAAAATAATGTGAAAAAATGGTAGAAGTGATAGCTATTTCGGAAATCACCACATTTCCTCATCAGACTTCTTCCCACTGACTCAGCCAGTTGCCTGCGCACTGTGGTAAGTTCGCCTTGTATATTATGGTTGCTTTTTTCCCACTTTTTCATTTTTTTATGCCGACGCAATCAAGCGCAGCTATTCCGTTGCAATTTACTTGATCATGTGGTTGTTGGTTTTGTTGGTTTTTGCTAATAGTTCTATTTTTAGAATGTTTAACTTTTAGGTGTGCTCGTCCTTAAGTTATTTGTTTTTGTTATTTTATGGCCTTATA
>NW_016157363.1:86679-89054 GCF_001687245.7 Rhagoletis zephyria | reverse complement strand
TAATAACTAATATTTTAACATTTTAATAACATCTAAACTTCCAAGTTATATAATACAAAAAAATTATTTCAAAGCCTTCTAGTTTGTTTCTGGTAGTAATTTCTAAGTGTCGCAGTTTTGGTGTGTTCACCCTTTATTGCGGATATCGCAATTTATTATATTGCGCATCATTTGATAATATCGGATAAATCTTTCTTTTTAGTCTTCTTGCATATCTCGGGCTAAGAAGATCTCCCGCTAGACGATTTGGATGGTTCATTAACCGTGCTGAGTAACTGGTGCTTAGCCCTTTTATGTCCTCATGCACCGTATTTACATTAAGATCTTTGTGGATGTTCGTATTTTTTATGACCACGGTGCTCCGCATATGGCGCGTAATATTTTTGACTGCAGTCTTTGAAGTCTGTCCAAAATGGAATTGCACGCTGTGTCCCAGATCCCTATTCCATATGCCCAACATGGTTTAAGCATCATATTAAAAAGCAAAATCTTGTTATCTAGGCTTAATTTAGATTTGTGTCCTATAACCCATTGAAGGCTTGCTTGTTTTCTATATGCTTTTTCCAGGTAAGTCTTCTATCTAGTGTCATCCCAAGGTATTTTACACTATATTTTTGTGTGTTATAGCCTTGCTG
Source organism: Rhagoletis zephyria (assembly GCF_001687245.7). Classification (NCBI taxonomy): domain Eukaryota; kingdom Metazoa; phylum Arthropoda; class Insecta; order Diptera; family Tephritidae; genus Rhagoletis; species Rhagoletis zephyria. Next base: position 88,419 of record NW_016157363.1, on the reverse strand, counting down.
TTTATTTTTAGTGGTGGGCAAGTTTCTTTCTTCAAAGTAAATGTTGTCTGAACACACTTGCTTTCGTTAACCTTTATCCTCCAAGAACCTAGCTATAGCTCTAACTTTTTCAAATATTCTTGCAGCTTGTAAGAAGCCTCTTTAGGGTCTGAACTATTGCCTAGGATAGCTGTGTCATTAGCAAACGTTGAAATGGTTAGAGATTTATCAATTGGCAAATCAAGAGTGCATATTACGTACAATATGGGTCCTAGAACACTGCCTTGAGGGACACCTGCTTATATTGGGTGACTTTCCGTTCCAAAGGAGTTCTGCCCTACACTGAGGTTTCTCCCCAGCAGAAAGCTTTCCAGAATTGCATGCGTATTTGCAGCGAGTGAAACCTTTAGTTTGTATATAAGGCCATCATGCCAGACTATGTCAAAAGCTTGAGAGATGTCCAAAAATACACCGGTGCTTCCCTTCGAATGCTTTTCTAATAGAAGAAACAATTCTATGAACTTGTTCTACAGTGCCACGTTTTTCACGAAAACCAAACTGATGTGGTGGTATTATTTGGTTACTTGTTTTTTTTTCAATAGAAGTTTTTCAAATATTTTGGAAAATACAGAAATCAAGCTAATCGGCCGATATGAACTTACTACCGTCTCATCTTTGCCTGGTTTTGGCACCATAATTATTTCCGAAGGTTTCCATAAGTCGCGGAAGTTTCCCAACTTTAGCATGTTATTAAAAATATGTAACAAAATATGTATGGCAGTTTGTGGAAGCTCTTTTATCATTTCACCTGTAATCCTATCGTAACCAGGCGCTTTATGCTTCTGAATATCATGAACAATGGTGTTAATTAAATCCTTTTTTTTAACCGAAGCGGATTTGTGGTAAGGCTACTGGGGGGTATTGAAATATTTGAAGGATGAGCACCTTCATTGGGTCTAAAGACTTGTGAAAGATGACAGGCGAAAGCGTTTGCTTTATCCTCATCATTCCTCGCCCAGCTGCCGGTCTGAGTACGCAATGGTGCTTCTCGAAGAACGGGCCTCTTCGCATGCTTCAGTGTTCGATAAAGCGGGTAGTCAGTCTGTTTCGAAGCAGGCAAGGACTGAAGGATTGACTGCGTACTTCTTTCTTTTTCCGCCTGCAACTAAATACGTAATTCCTTTGTACACGCATTCAGCTCCTGTTTAAGCTTCGGAGAGCGAATTCTTTACCATTCCCTTCTTAATTGTCGCTTTTTACTTATTAAGTTAAGAATGTTTGGGGTGTGCATGCCAGGGCAGCAAGAACTGCGATGTTTAATAGAAGGATTTGGTGTTGAAATTTCTGCGGCCTTAACTATTATATCAGTGAGATGTTCAGCTGCCCTGTCGGTATAATTCTTGGTCCGAATAGGAATTTGCGGGTCAATGTGCAAACTGACATACTTTTTGTATTTAAACCAGTTTGTGTGCTTATTTGTAAGATTTTTTTGTTTTTCCTCATAATTAATAAACATTGATAATGTTATGAGGCAGGGTGGATGATCTGAAGAGAGATTAAATAAGGCTNATGATCTGAAGAGAGATTAAATAAGGCTTCAGTATTAACTCGGTGTCGCACAATACCCTTTGTTACACGAAAGTCAATAAGATCGGGTATTTTTTGGGGTTCAGATGGCCAATACGTTGACCAGTAGACAAGACATCAAATCCTCTGTTCTGGGTTACTTTATATAGATTTCTACCCTTTGGTGTAATAAAT
>NW_016157363.1:81554-86579 GCF_001687245.7 Rhagoletis zephyria | reverse complement strand
TTGTTTGATGACAGAAGATACTTCGCCTTGTCCTCGTTTACCACCAGACAATCGCTTCGGCGGTTCGAGCGCCAAATAAGAAGAAGAACAAGGTGTCGATGTCGATGTCATCGGCATAAGCCAGAAATTGCACGCCCTTGTAGTAAATTTTTCCTGAGCGATTCAGTTCTGCAGCTCTTAATATATTCTCCAACATCTGATTAAAAAAGTGACATGAAACGGAGTCGCCCTTTCTGAAACTCCGTTTGGTGGCGAACGGCTGAGAGAGGTCTTCCCCAATTCTAACGGAGCTGGTGTTATTGCTCATTGTAGACAGCCATATCAGTTTGGCGGGGATGCTAAATTCAGACATAGCTGCATATAGGTAACTCCTTTTAGTGCTGTCGAAAGCGGCTTTAAAGTCGACAAATAGGTGGTGGGTGTCGATCCTTTTCTCGCGGGTATTTTCCAAGATTTGGCTTATTGTGAATAACTGGTCTAATGGTGGATTTTCTAGGCCTAAAGCCACACTGATAAGGCCCAATCAGTTCATTGACGGTGGGCTTCAGTCTTTTACACGATACGCTCGATAAGACCTTGTAACCTATGCTTAGAAGTCTGATCCCGCGGTAGCTGGCATGAATGGCACACTTAAATTCCAGTCGTCCGAAGACTTCTTCGGCGGCGGTACTTAATGAGCGGGAAATGTGGTTCCACTGCTCGCATATGTTGGTTTGTTGAAGAGTGCTCTCTGAGAGCAGGTGTGAGAGTCGAGTAGTGTTGCATTGGCTGTCCGTTGTGATTGCAGCTTTTCGACGTTAAGCTTTCCTTGCATATTTGGGCACACATTTTTTGCTGCACAGAGGCGGGTGCGTATCTTGGCTGCAAGAAGATACCATATTAGGTGGTGTAAATACTTGCCTTAGCGCTTGCTAATTTCGTACCGAATCGATTGAAGGATTGCCCTGCCTGATTTTCGTAGGTGCCACATAACTACCCTCGCCGGTGCGTTCCCATCTATAGATGCAGCATATTGCGAGCCTTCAGCACGCAGATCTATTGCTGCAGTCACGTTACTCACACGTGCACGTTACCTGCCTGCTCGTACCTATCTATAGATGTAGCACTTTGCGAATAACCATGCGGCGAAAGGTGTGGAACATTTGGGCTGGGTAGCGCACGCGTTGTCGCGCCAACACTCGCTGTCAAGGTTATCTCTTCCGTTTTGCTTATGGTTATGTTAGCGCGGGTCGCCGAAAACATCTTTAGAAGATCGTTGATATCCCGAAAAATATCCAAAATTTCCTTAAAGATAAGCTTTTCGTCACTATAATCGCAGAGGTTATAATTTCGCACCAGCCCTCGCACGTGTCAATAGTTTACACATCAATGCTTGGAACTAATCCGGTTTATTTATTAAAAAATTTACAGAAAAATAAATGACTAAGCGAAAATCTAAATTATTTTACATATTGATATACATACATATTTCAGTCTGATCATACTTACATTTGTGCGCTTTCTTAAGCTTGAATATAAAGTTGAACTTATCGTGACGACTGCTGCTGCGAAAATGGCACGATGCTCGTAGAACAGAGAGCTGGATGAGTTGGTGTTAAGCCAGCAGGGTTGCAGCAATTAGTAGTTGGACTTAAGTACAATTATTTGGCAGGCCCCGTAACAGTCACCATACTTTTTATTCTGACTGTAGTGGTTATTATAATCGTTTTAAAGCTTGTGAAAATCCCCGTAAAGTAATATCCATACGATTTTTGCCACTTGTGTATGTTTCCAACGAACTTACGCAAGTGTCATCTCATTATCATGGTCGCAGCCGGAAATATAACGAAGTGAACATAGAGGTTTCAGCTCACAGCTCGGTGGGTTCAGGAGTGATAGTCCCAATTAGATATAACCATACTTACGTCAAAGTATAAAAAAGTTGTTGAGAAGACGAACCCAGTCTGAACAGTAGCATTTTTGCTTGTTTTTCTTCTTCTTTGTTTGTTGCCGTCGACGCATTAGTATCGGCAGCTGCGTTGTTGTCCGCATTGATCACTGCTGGAGAGCAAGAAGATGCTCTTTGCTTGGCTGCATCTGCTGTTTGTGATGGTGTGTTAGCAGTATAAGAGTTTTCTTTAGCGTTATTGTTGCTGGTTTTGCTTTTTAGGCTGTATGCAGTAATTGTCAAATATGCATTTCTTTTGCTTGCGCTTTGCATTGAGTGCCTGCGCTCCTTTAGGGGAGCACCCTCGACACTAATCTCTCACTTAACTACAGTTTTGTATGTAAACAATAGTTTTATTATTTTTATACACACAATGTCTTATTGTTTATTTATGTATTTTTCGCGATCACGGTTTGATTTTTTATATTTCTGAGGGCAGTTCGCGACGACACAAAACTCCAATAATAGTTTGGTGTGTCTTTCGATGCTTAAGTATTATTAGTTACACGATAAATATGATTTTTTATGAAGCAAATAAAGAACACGTCTGTATTCAACCGAAACTCTGTACATACATATTAAATAATTTGAATTTAATTTTTTTATCAGGTGGCAACTCTTTTTAAACAAATAAGAAGCTAATGCACATCTAGAGACCAAGCCCTTCNGTAGTGGTTATTATAATCGTTTTAAAGCTTGTGAAAATCCCCGTAAAGTAATATCCATACGATTTTTGCCACTTGTGTATGTTTCCAACGAACTTACGCAAGTGTCATCTCATTATCATGGTCGCAGCCGGAAATATAACGAAGTGAACATAGAGGTTTCAGCTCACAGCTCGGTGGGTTCAGGAGTGATAGTCCCAATTAGATATAACCATACTTACGTCAAAGTATAAAAAAGTTGTTGAGAAGACGAACCCAGTCTGAACAGTAGCATTTTTGCTTGTTTTTCTTCTTCTTTGTTTGTTGCCGTCGACGCATTAGTATCGGCAGCTGCGTTGTTGTCCGCATTGATCACTGCTGGAGAGCAAGAAGATGCTCTTTGCTTGGCTGCATCTGCTGTTTGTGATGGTGTGTTAGCAGTATAAGAGTTTTCTTTAGCGTTATTGTTGCTGGTTTTGCTTTTTAGGCTGTATGCAGTAATTGTCAAATATGCATTTCTTTTGCTTGCGCTTTGCATTGAGTGCCTGCGCTCCTTTAGGGGAGCACCCTCGACACTAATCTCTCACTTAACTACAGTTTTGTATGTAAACAATAGTTTTATTATTTTTATACACACAATGTCTTATTGTTTATTTATGTATTTTTCGCGATCACGGTTTGATTTTTTATATTTCTGAGGGCAGTTCGCGACGACACAAAACTCCAATAATAGTTTGGTGTGTCTTTCGATGCTTAAGTATTATTAGTTACACGATAAATATGATTTTTTATGAAGCAAATAAAGAACACGTCTGTATTCAACCGAAACTCTGTACATACATATTAAATAATTTGAATTTAATTTTTTTATCAGGTGGCAACTCTTTTTAAACAAATAAGAAGCTATTGCACATCTACAGACCAAGCCCTTTAATTTGATACCTCAATTTGTAAAATCGATTTCCATGCTGACATTATTGTCAGTGTAAATGCTGGTTCCCAAGTGAACGAAATTCTCTACTTTCTCGAAACTATAACTGTCAACAGTGACGTGGATGCCAAGACGCGAATGTGCTGACGGTTTGTTTGATGACAGAAGATACTTCGTCTTGTCCTCGTTTACCACCAGACAATCGCTTAGGCGGTTCGAGCGCCAAATAAGAAGAAGAAGAAGAACAAGGTGTCGATGTCGATGTCATCGGCATAAGCCAGCAATTGCACGCCCTTGTAGTAAATTTTTCCTGAGCGATTCAGTTCTGCATCTCTTAATATCTTCTCCAACATCTGATTAAAGAAGTGACATGAAACGGAGTCGCCCTTTGTGAAACCCCGTTTGGTGGCGAACGGCTGAGAGAGGTTTTCCCCAATTCTAACGGAGCTGGTGTTATTGCTCATTGTAAACAGCCATATCAGTTTGGCGGGGATGCCAAATTCAGACATAGCGGCGTATAGGCAACTCCTTTTAGTGCTGTCAAAAGCGGCTTTAAAGTCGACAAATAGGTGGTGGGTGTCGATCCTTTTCTCGAGGGTATTTTCCAAGATTTGGCTTATTGTGAATAACTGGTCTAATGGTGGATTTTCTAGGCCTAAAGCCACACTGATAAGGCCCAATCAGTTCATTGACGGTGGGCTTCAGTCTTTTACACGATACGCTCGATAAGACCTTGTAACCTATGCTTAGAAGTCTGATCCCGCGGTAGCTGGCATGAATGGCACACTTTAATTCCAGTCGTCCGGTATGCGTTCATCTTCATATTGCGCATAAGAGTTGATGCATGTACCTTATCAACTTCCCGCCACCGTGCTTGAATAGCTCAGCTGGCAGGCTATCAGCTCCAGCAGCTTTGTTGTTTTTCAGCCGCGTTAGTGCTATTTGTACCTCGTCATAGTCAGGCGGAGGAACATCGTCGTCATCGACGGGGGCTCGGATTCTTTTTCTCCACAACTTTCTGTGCTGCTACCGAGGGTGGAAAAGTGTTCCCTCCATANCAGTAGGGTGTAAAAGTGTTCCCTCCATAATTTAAGTATGCTCTGAACATCGGTAACTGGCTCGCCATTGTTTTTTTACAGGAGTACGCCATAGTCTTGAAATCTTGCGTAAGTCGCCTAACTCTGTAACTCTTTCGGGCATTCTTCTTGTCGGCCAGCATTTCAAGCTCTTCGCACTCACGTATTTCGGCCTCTATCTTCTTATTGCGGCTAATACGTCTCGCTTCCCTCTTCATATCCCTAAAGCAGTCACACAAAGCGCGTTGCGCCCGATCGCAGCGTGGCTCTGTAGGCGGCATCTTTTTTTCTCTGCAGCTTCCTGACACTCCTCATCGTACCAGTTGTTCTTTCGGGCTCGCTGAAATCCGACTACTTCTTCGGCGGCGGTACTTAATGAGCGGGAAATGTGGTTCCACTGCTCGCATATGTCGGTTTGTTGAAGAGTGCTCTCTGAGAGCAGGTGTG